>NC_061090.1:51622335-51671480 GCF_015104395.2 Macrobrachium nipponense | reverse complement strand
TCTAATAAAATATAACTTGTTAGTATAAATAGAACTAAGTATGGGTATTAATTAAGAAATCTACTTCACTTCAAGTTAGGAAGATACTTATAAGCTGGAGGTTGGACGATGCCATATTAAATGCATGTCATGGTTAAGTTCTCTCCCCGCACTGGTGGTTCATTACTGAATAAGTATTTCGAAAAAAAAATATGAATAAGAATGTTGTAGTGTTTTTTTAAATATTTCTTTAGTCTATTGTTAAAATGCTTCTACTAAAATAAATATATTAAAACTAATGAAAATATTTGTTACGCTCGATTTTATGGAGATCTGAATTATGTCAAATAAGTGCCCGTTAGCTCAGTTGGCAGAGCGCCAGCACCAATCTTTACACACACACACTGGAGGTCACAGGTTCAAATCCTGTACGGGCTGCATATTTTCCATTGAGGCAGTATGTGGTTTATGACAATATGGGCCCAGTCTCCATGATTATTATGCTTCATAAAATCACGAGATAAATTGGACATTAAACCCCAATATTTCTTTTCCAACTACCGAATGAAAAATGAGATACTAGTGCAAGGGAGGGAAATTAGCCAACGTCATGCCGCTTTATTGTACTCCCAGAATATCTTAGCCTTTATTTTCTTCATATTTTGACGAAGATTCCTTGAAGCTGAAAAAGTCAAGTTAGAAAAACAATCGTCCAGCTATGGAGAGGCAAAGAATCTGAATCAAGTGACATGAATGCCAAAGTTCTGCAGAGAAAGTAGGTCTTATGAACAATACTTAGTTTTCTGCAACACTTCATGGTAGCACTGGCTTAACAAGTAAAGAGAAAGTAAATCTTGAGTTACCAGAGACTTAAGTTCAATAGTTTCAGCTTCATGGTCAACTGGCCAGACCATTTACTGGCCAGATCTACCATCAAAGCCACAGAGCTCAACAACGCCTTCAGATCCTCAGGAAGTTTTATCAGAACTCCAGTTGACATCATCAAGAGCATTATGGTTTGCTAAGTCCAAGTTAGCAATGGAATCAATATAATTTAAGCTCGGCTGCAGTACGTTGTCAAGGTTGTCTTAGATAAATGCTTTGAGATAGAAATGAGTATCACAAATATCTTGTCTTCTGAAAGCATCCTGGGACCAGTGTTTGTTCTCGAGGTAATTAAATGAGGGTTTAATGTGCTAGTGATCTCGTGATTTTAGTAATCAAAATAATGATGGAGACTGGACCACATTGTCATAAACCATGCAATTTCACTCAGAAAAGTTAATGGTATTGTTTTTTGGGGGAAGCGAATTAAGGTTTTCAAAAGTTTGATATTTCCTCAATGGAAAATGTGCAGCCCGTACAGGACTTGAACCTGTGACCTCCAGAGTGTGTGTAAAGATTGGAGCTGGCGCGCTGCCAACTGAGCTAACGGACACTTGCTTGAATGGTTTCAAATCTCTGTAAAATCAAGCGCAACAAACATTTTTATTAGTCTCAATATATTCTTTTAGCTAGAAGACATCCTCACAACAGAGTCTGCAAATATAGTAAGACTAACGTTACAATATTCTTGTAATGGTTTTGCAGTACTGTAATATATATATATATATATATATATATATATATATATATATATATATATATATATATATATATATATATATATATATATTATGACTAATGAAAATATTTGTTGCTTGTTTGTATGGTGTTTTTACGTTGTATGGAACCAGTATGATTATTCAGCAGCAATGGGACCAACGGCTTTACGTGACTTCCGAACCACGTCGAGAGTGAACTTCTATCACCAGGAATACACATCTCTTTCCCCTCAATGGAATGCCCGCGAATCGAACTCGCGGCCATTGAGGTGGCAGGCAAAGACCATACCAACCACGCCATTGTGGCGCTAAAAAGATATTGTCGCGCTTGATTTTATGGAGATCTGAAACAACAAAATTACGTGCCCGTTAGTTCAGTTGGCAGAGCGCCAGCACCGATCTTTACATACATACTCTGGAGGTCACAGGTTCAAGTCCTATACGGGCTACATATTTTCCATTGAAGAAATATCAAACTTTTGAAAACCTTAATTCACTTCCCCCAAACACAATTGTATTAACTGGTCAGTGTGAAATTAAGTGGTTTATGACAATGTGGTCCAGTCTCCATCATTATTTTGCTTCATAAATTCACAAGATAAACAGCACATTAAACCCTCATTTAATTACCTCGAGAACAAACACTGGTCCCAGGATGTTTACAGAAAACTATATTTGTGATATTCATTTCTATCTCAAAATCTATATCTAAGACAACCTTGATAATATACTGCAGCCGAGCTTAAATTATGTCGATTTCATTGCTAACTTGGACTTAGCAAACCATAATACTCTTGATGATGTCAACTGTAGTTCTGATAAAACTTCCTGAGGATTTGAATGCATTGTTGAGCTCTGTGGCCTTGTTGGTAGTTCAGGCCAGGTCAGTTGACCCTGAGGCTGAAGCCGTTATATCCCAGCAAAGCTAAGTAATAGTCTCCTGTTAATCCATTGGCGCAGGGCACACTGTCTAATTATTTTATAAATTTAAGTCTCTAACAACCAGAGATTTCTTTTTCTCAATACTTGGTAAGCCAGCGCTACCATGAAGTGTTCCAGAAAACTAATTATTGTTTGTAAGATCTTATGGCATTCCTGCCACATTTTCCAGATCTTTTGCCTCTATTGCTGGAAGATTGGCTCCCTGACCAGAATTTGACCAATTTCACCGAATCTTTGTCTTTATGTGACAGAAACAGATAGCTAAGATAGTCTGGAAATAGGAGAAAATGGTTTTCGTTGGATACTACATGACGTGGCAAAGTTTTCTCCTTCGCATTGATTCAGTACCTAATGGGAACAGAAATGTAGCGAAAAATGTAACCTTGCTTGTCTTATATTTGAAGACTTTTCATTACGAAAATGGCTTCTAACCAAAAGAAAAATAATATTAAGAATGATCTAAATCATTGCTGTGCTTGATTCAATAAAGTTATCAATCCTTTCATCATATTATGTCCGTTAGCTCAGTTGGCAGAGCGCTAGAACCAACCGCACACGCTAGAGGTCACAGGTTCGAGTCCTGTACGGGCTACTTGTTTTTCCTCGAGAGAAGAATCTAGCTTTTCATTAAATCTACTTCCTACTAAAGATTATTCTTAACTAATTTGATCGAAAATGGCGGGTTTTGCAGCAATGTCTTTCAACCAACATTACTCTGGTGTACTTATGAATAATAAATTCCTCTTGACTGTGTACCAGTATTTGATAAGTGCTTTCATAAGTAGAGGTGCCATAGAAATTTTTAATAAGACTGTGAAGAAAATTTATAGAAGATGAGTTTATAATATATTTATATATATATATATATATATATATATATATGATATATATATATATATATATATATATGTATGTATGTATGAATGTATTCACAGAGCAGTAATAAATCATAGGTGAGTTAAAATCAGCAAAAAAGGATCAATTTTTGTATTGGAAAACAAAATACAGAGATAAATGCTTGGGAAAAAAGTATCAGCCAATTAAAACCAATGACATTTCAACTTGACTTCTTTTCCTCGTTCTAAAAAAAGGGGGGTTGGGTAGAACATTAACTAAACGAACTTATAGATAGAAAGCTTAGGGTCACCTCATCACCCTCTCTAAACTAAGCTTTCTTGCACAAAACGGCGTTGATGGTAGCTTCGATCGTGGGCGCCAGGGCGTTGATCTGGGCTTCGATCTGTTCCAGAAGGGCGTCGGCGTTTTCGTTGATGTCCTTGTTGATCTCGTCAGCGCCTTCGAAGTTGGCCTGCAGAGGGAGAAAATGTATAATATCAGTCTCCCTAGATCTTGGTCAGGGCGTGAGTCAGAGGCCTCAGTGGAATGGCTACCAGACAAGAGCAGTATCGCTGAGTGCGTCTCAGTGGCGTGGTCGGTATAGTTTTGGCACACCACCTCGGTGGCCGCGAGTTCGATTCGCGGGCATTCCACTGATGGGTTGGAGATGTGTATTTCTGGATGATAGAAGTTCACTCTCGACGTGGCTTGGAAGTCATGCAACGTAAAAACACCGTACAAACAGTGAATGGAGCCATGATCGATTATTCATTCTGAATTTCTATACGTGCGAATGAAAGGTGGAAAACAGACGGAAATTTATGGCGCTTTGCTTATATATATATATACGCGCGCGAGAAAAATTATGCTAAAACAGAGTTTAAAACGTGTGAAATCTGCAATTATAGTAGTTTGTGGTCGTGCGTTTAAACGTATGGTACGGGTCCTACCCTCATGCTAAATGCTTATTTGAACAGCAAGGATAAACAACTTGTATACACATCCTTTAAAAAAAAGGCGAAAATGTGAAAGACAAATGTGTATGAAGGCATTCAAGCACTCCTGTACGAATTCTACGAAGTTTTCCTGAGCAAACTGCTTGATTAGTATCCTGAACAAATTGCTTGCTTGAGTAAACGACAGCTGTTTATGCTTAAATTCTAGTAGAATGAAATAATCAGAAATTACCGTTAGACAAATATACCTATAGCAAAGATTGAAGGTGAAGTTATAGATCCAATTACATTAAAATGTTCCTGCCATTATCATACGACTTGACTATAATCTAGTTTGAGAAAATGAGACCTTGGGTCACGCTAGGCTCCAAAATCCTTACTGAAGACTCTTTCTTGAATATTTCTTTGTAAATTCCGCCAAAACGGACGTTTATATAATAGCAAAGAGTTGCAATTATAGAAAGTGATACTTCTCTGACAAAATCGGTTTGTAATGAGAAGGAATAAGGACTAATTTTTTTAAGGGCCGTTTTTATAAAAAAAAAAAAGAAAAAAAGTTGTAATTATAGAAAGTGATATTCCTAAAAAAATTCGTTTTGTAATGAGAAGGAATAAGGACTAATCCATATATTTTTAAGGACCGTTTACGTATTGAGAAAGATTTGCAATTATAGAAAGAGATATTTCTATATTAAATTCGTTTTGTATTGTTTACATCATAACAAAGAGTTGCAATTATAGCAAGTGACATTCCTATAACAAATTCGTTTTTTAATGAGAAGGAATAAGGACTAATTCTTTTTTTTAAAGGGGCTTTTACATGATAACAAAGAATTGCAATTAGAGAAAGTGATATTTCTATGACGAATTCGTTTTGCAATGAGAAGGAATAGGGACTAATCTCTTTTTTTTAGGGTCCGTTAGATAATAACAAAGAGTTGCAATTATAGAAAGAGATATTTCTATAACAAATTCGTTTTGTAATGAGAAGAAATACGGACTAAACTTTTTTTTTCGTTTTGTAATGAGAAGGAATAAGGACTATTTTTTTTAGGGGCCGTTTACATAATGGCAAACAGTTGCAATTATAGCAAGTGACATTCCTACAACAAATTCGTTTTGTAATGAGAAGGAATAAGCACTATTTCTTTTATTTCTATAGGACCATTTCTTACCAAAATTTTATCGGCAGAGATCTTCACTGAGAGAGACCCAGGCTGGATGCAGACAGACACGGGAGAGATTGAGTAACTGGCTGTCTTGAAGTCTAGGGAGAAGCCCAGTCCACTGATGGATAATCTGTCATCGGAGGAAGAGGAGGAACTGAATGAAGCATTACCCTCATATGGTTAGAATTACACACGGGCACGCATACACACAGACACACATTTTATTTATATGTGTATATATATGTATATATATATATATATATATATATATATATATATACCCATAAAACTTACACAAATGCCCTCTAATATCTAATTCGTTCTACCTCGGGATTAATATATTTTCAAATGTGTTAACCGAAGGGGAATTTTTTTTATAGTCGATAATACATTCGTCGGCTCCTGGGCGCGAACCATAAACCCAAGAATTCAGGACGTATACAGTGAAGCGCTCTAAACTACACAACTATCACGATGATGATAATAATGATAATAATAATGCTTTCTACTTTTCCTTAACTGGTAAAGATAATAATAATAATGCTTTTTACATTTCCTTAACAATATGTGGATTTGACAAAAGCTAAATAAGGATTCCAAGCGCCTCAGTGGCCTGATCGGTATGGTCTTGGCCTGCCTCCTCGGTGGCCGCGAGTTCGATTCTCGGGCATTCCATTGAGGGGTTGGCGATGTGTCTTTCTGGTGATAGAAGTAGTTTACTCTCGACGAGGTTCGGAAGTCACGTATGTAAAGTCGTTGGTCCCGTTGCTGAATAACCATATTGGTTCCATGCAACGTAAAAACACCACACAAACAAACAAACATACACTCGAAACATAAAGGGTGAGACTCACTCTCCTACGCCGGAGGCATCGTAGGGCGCCGCCTCAAACTCGCCCTTCATGGTGTAGCTGGAGGTCTTCCCGTCGAGGTCCCCGAATTTCAGAGCCATCGCGGTCTGCGTTCGAGAGAGAGAGAGAGAGAAAGAAAAATTTAAAAAGCTTCGATGAGGAAGACCTTTTCATCTTGGACGCCATTTGCTTTCCTACGTCATTGGAATGATTTTATGATTTTTTTCTTGCTTACTCGGGGAGGAAGCCTACAACTACTTTGTTGCTGTTGTTGT
Organism: Macrobrachium nipponense; assembly: GCF_015104395.2. Taxonomy (NCBI): domain Eukaryota; kingdom Metazoa; phylum Arthropoda; class Malacostraca; order Decapoda; family Palaemonidae; genus Macrobrachium; species Macrobrachium nipponense. Next base: position 51,664,867 of record NC_061090.1, on the reverse strand, counting down.
TGGGTTGGTAGGAAAAAAGTCTATGGAAGAGCTTGGAAAAGTCTAAAAAAGTACTTTGTTGTTGTTCTTTATGATATTTTTTCTTAAAAATCCTAAATTCAGTTCTTTTTTTAGGGAAACCATCCAGAACGCATTGTAAGTTCAGGAAGACGGGGATATAGTTAACTGCACTATTGCAAGCAGGGTCACGCGTTGCGTGCATTCATGCATTACACACACATATATATATGCTATATATATATATATATATATATATATATATATATTTATACGTAAATGTGTGATATATATATATATATATATATATATATACACACACATATATATATATTATATATATATATATATATTATATGAGTCATATACATACATCGAGCTACAATGTCCTTTAATATCTAATTCGCTCTGCCTTGGAATTAATATATTTTCATATATGCTTAACGAGGGGGAATTTTTTTTACACGATAATAGATTTGCCTGGTCCCAGGTGCGAACCTCGCGGTGGTTGGGCAGGTAAAAGCTTCCACTGACGTCCTGGATTTGAATGGAATCTTCTTAGGTTCGCGCCTGGGACCAGGCAAATCTATTATCGTGTAAAAAAATTACCCCCTCGGTTAAGGATATATGAAAAATATATTAATTCCGAGGTAGAGCGAATTAGATATTAAAGGACATTGTAGCTCGATGTATATATATATATATATATATATATTATATATATATATATATATATTATAATATACACACACACAGACACACAAACAGATGAACAGAAAGACTAGCTCACCCGTTTAGTTATAATTGGTGGAGTGAACTTTGTACAAGCGTGTGGAGAGACCGGGAGAAATTCACAGTCGGTGGCCGAGAAGAGAATGCTGCGAATAGAGACATAGGATAATAAAAAAAAGAATAAGGACAAAAAACGTAAATAGCAATATTACATAAAATAAAAACCAACCATCCAGGAATTAGAAGACGTTCGTGAAGAAAACGCTTCGAATGGCTTCTATTCAGCGGCGTAAGTAAATAGTTCGGAAATGAGTAATGACAAAGTATATATATTATATATTATGTAAATGGTAATAACCGAACGTCACATTAACTGCTCATATTCTCTGCTCTTTTTTTTTTTTTTTTTTTTTTTTGAATAGGCTTGTCACTCAAAGCTCGAGATCCAACTTCAAAGAAATATGAAGAAATCATACAGGTATATATGTATATATTTATACCAAATAATGTAAGTATGTTTGTATGTATGTATGTCTAAGTGTGAAGAGTTTACTCGTATTGTCAAAAAATGGCGGTAATATCAAAGTTCACTAAAAAAACAAAATTATTCCTCAATCTTATATGCGAGTAATTTCACCGAGTAAGTAAAAACAGTCATCTGAATATATCAGCATATTAAGCCACGAATTACTTAAAAAAAGAATATATATATATATATATATATATATATATATATATATATATATATATATATATATATATATATATATATTATATATGCCCAACTCGAGGAAGATATTATATATGTTTACCGAGATTCTGGCAAACTCTGGCAAGGATTGGCGCCAAGTGTAGACTCGAACTCTCCTTTTTCGTCTCTTCTCCTCCTACCTGCTGTGGTCGGTCGTTTTGATGTTGGATATCAGTGATTGCTGGCACCACGACGGGGTCTAGAGGTTTCAGGGCTTTTTGGAGAGCTTTCGTTATCTCGTTCTCGAATAGGCCAACCGCTAAAAAGAAAAAAGAAAAAAGTAAAAATAATGATCAAAATTAATTTTTAGAAGTCTCGCCCGTCATTCGTTTTTATTAATTATTTATTTCCCCAGTTTTGCGTCAGATGTCTCTTCTGTGGTAAAGCAAATCCACAGAGATTTATCCCCAATTTTGTGGTCACGTCTCTCTGGTAAAATAAATCTAGAGATTTCTCACCAATTTTTCAAATGTCTCTCTGGTAAAACAAATCTACAGAGATTTCTCCCTAATTTTTCAAATGTCTCTCTGGTAAAACAAATCTACAGAGATTTCTCCCTAATTTTTCAAATGTCTCTCTGGTAAAACAAATCTACAGAGATTTCTCCCCAATTTTGTGTCACATGTCTCTCTGGTAAAAGAAATCTACAGTGATGTAAGTATAATATATATATATATATATATATATATATATATATATATATATATATATATGATATATATATATATATATATAGATATAGATATAGCTAAATTTACACTTCATAGAATCTTTTAATGTATATCAATCAACCCTTGCATCATTTTGGATTTGATTATTCTAATTAAGAGTTTTTTTTATAAATTGCCTCTCTGATAAGATTCATTTGACACCACAGAAAGGTAACTGACTAAAGTAACTGGAGAGTAGGTAAGCGAAAAAATAATAAATAAATATAATAAATAAAAATCCGTTAATCGTCATCCACTTAACATAATGAATCAAAGTAAGTTCACATTACGTTAGATTCACAGATATAAAATCCAGTGCGATTTGGCATAGGATGTTCAATTTTCCCTGTCGATATTCAGGTCAGACGTCTTAGAGTTGAGAAATTGTTTGTAATGTATCAGAGAGAGAGAAGAATACCTTTCACTTATTTAGAATAATAATAATAATAATAATAATAATATATTTTGGTAGAAGACCCTCTTTTAGGCAAATGCTGTGAAAAAGAATGGCAGAATTAAGCGAGTTGATTTTAAATAGTTGAGTGTTTTTTTTTTTGCCTTACAATTCGCTTCTCAGGCTCAGCGATGTTTCTGAGCGACTGGCCAATATTCATATTGGGAATTTTCAAAAGATTACATGAATATTGGCCAGTTACTCAGAAACATCGCTGAGCCTGAGAAGCGAATTGTAAGGAAAATAGAATAAACATTATATAAAATCAACTCTCTTAATTCTGCCATTCTTTTTAACAGCATTTGCCTAAAATATGGGTGTTCTACCAAAATAATAATAATATTGATAATAATAATAATAATAATAATTCTCCAGGACATGCAGAAGAGTGTAATCCTAGAAACGGCGCACATAGTAAGAAAAGTGATGGACTCCTAAGGAGGCAGGATGCTACCCGGACCCCACACTCATAAATACCACCCAGTCGGATTGGAGGACTGTGATATACCAAAATAAAAAAAGTAAAATAATAATAGTAATAATAATAATAATAAATTACGTACGTGCCGGGCTGGCTTTAAGCGAGAATGCCACAACGGACAAAATTACGATAGTCTTCAGCATCGTGGTGGTTCTGGCTTGAGTACCCTGAAAGAGACGAAAAATAGATTTAAAAATATAGTCATACATATATTCATATAATCCGAAATCAGTTAATTGACGTAAATATGAAAAAGAAATCAGTTAAAATCTATAAAATACGACTGCAAACTAACCTTCGACATACCTTTCAGAATGTCGGTGAAACCCGTTTCCCTACCTGGTAGCGGCTCTGCGTCGACTGTGGCAAAGACCAGCCGTTTTATAGCTCTCCTGACGATGAGGTTTCCACTGCAGTATCTACCCACTCCATTAGCAACCTCCCCTTTCTTCTTCTTCCCCAGCCTCTACTCCCCTTCATCCACCCGTGAGATAGACGTAGCTGATTACCGAGGGAAACCAGACTGCTAAATGCATGTGTTGTGTTACTGATGGCTGACTAGGTCTACAAAATTCTCACGAAATTCGCCTCTAGATTTGCCATATGGTCCACTTCCCACTCTCCTGCTCCTTCCCCCTACTACAGGTGAGAACTGCTGCCTTATTTTACAGCCTATCTCGTGAAAGTTTATTCACTATTATCGAAAACAGTAAAAGAAGACTACAAGGATTTATTTGCTCTGATTCCTGGTAAAAAATAACGGTACGTAGATCATTGTTCGGCGAAAACCGAAAATGTAGGAATAAAATTCGCGCTGTGTCACGATTCTCAGTGAAGGAATACGATAAATGAGTTGGTTAGTCTCATATATATATATATATATATATATATATATATATATATATATATATATATATATATATATTGGTTACGGGTATTGCCAAAAATTATATACTCTATATATATATATATATATATATATATATATATATATATATATATAATGAAAAAAAATCACAGTGGAGATGCACGTGCCTGTGGTATGAGAGAAATATATATATATATATATATATATATATATATATATATATATATATATATTATATATATTTCTCTCAAACCACAGGCACGTGCATCTACTACTGTGATTTTTTTCATTATATATATATATATATATATATATATATATATATATATATATATATATATATAGTATATAATTTTTGGCAATACCCGCAACCAATAGAAATGTTTCAGATAAACCTAGCAATTCGCCTTTCTATCCTCATTTTACAAAATGTTGAATCATAATCCTAGGACAGTATTCATTTTATAACAATAAAAACCTCTGCATCCTTCTACTATCTTCTAACTAAAAGCATGAAAGCAGTGCTAAGAGGATCAGTGGTTTGAAATCTTACCCTCAAAACAATTCCAGAAAATAATTTCCTTATCAGTCGTAAAATCGTAAAAATTTCTTTGACATTGTAATAGGATTTTAACATATGGAAAGCAGACTTTTCCATTAATGCAATGTTAACGTAGGCGAGCACTGACTTTATAAGCCATTCTGAAACAGAATTGTAAAGTTGATTTATGTTATATACGTAATTGTCTACTAAATGGGTTTCCATTTTAGACAAATTTCAAACGAGGTAGTATTGAATTACAGCAACCAGGATTTATGCCCGTCTGATGTCAACTTCAAATAGACATTTAAGTCAGATCTGATATGATTTTAGATGAAATTCGCCTTTGTTGTCATACTTTTCTCATAATAAATTTTGGACACAACCGTAATGCAAACTCCGGTTTCGTTTCTAGTTCAAAAGTAAGCTTTTATTGTATGAACGAAATGCGAAGGCCTGTTTTTCATTCTGAATTAAATTCTTGTAGGTTCAATTTGATATCAGAGTGAATTACAGTGAGGTATTCATGTCGTAGAGACGTAGACAAAATCTAACAGCTTTTGAAAATTGCAGGGCTAAACCAACGAATATTTTAGTGGGTGAGAACGAGACTTTTTTTTATTTATCTCTTTTTACTTAGTCATCGCACATAAAATATCATACGCGTATATTGTACATTTATTTCACCCTCATGTACATTTATCAATAATTGTTCATACATGATGAAAATAACTTTTCATTCCATATTTTAGCGAATATCTATATTAGCTACAGCAAAAATTAGCTTGACAAATTCTGTCACGTTCAAGAAGTAGTGTTTTAGTTATGTTCAAATCATCTAATTGTTAATAGATGATGAAAATGTTACGTAATAAAACACTTTTTATGTCATCACTTTTTTATGTCATATCTCAGTGAATATCTATGTTAGCTTACAGCAACGCTTAACAAGTTCTGTAGTTTTCAAGAAGTAATGTTTTAGTTATGTTCAAACCATATACTACAGACCTTTGGGCGAAATTAATTGACTGGATGGGCAATTTATTTTTGTACGACTGATAAATTACTTCCAAACAAAATCCAGTGAGATGGAAAGCCAAGAGTATATCATTTCAACAGAATCTATTCATTGCTTGTCGTCTGGCGCGTATTTCTAGAAAATTGTTCGTAAGAAAAAATGTAATTCTGTAATTCATTTCCCTATCATGCCCCTATGTAGAGATTCCCATAGATGGGGACGATACAAAAACATTTTTTCACATGGTTATCTTCTACTGAAGCGGCGCGCATACTTCATTTTTATATACGGGCAGGTGCGGTACTGATGGACATTCCATGTGACATTTACGTAAGTATTTGGGTATCTGTGCGCGACAAAGGACAGTCTCCCATATTCTGATACGAAAATTTCACCTTTACTTCTAGATGATGATTTGTCCCGTGTGGCTTTACGATATGGTGAATTTTCTAAGAAAAATTCACATACAATTTCAAAGAATTTGGAGGGTCCTAGTAATTTATTATTGTTATTATTATTATTATTATTATTATTATTATTATTATTATTATTATTATTATTATTATTATTATTATTATTATTATTATTATATTTTTTTTTTTTTTTTACCCTATCACATTCATCCAATTCAACTGGGTGGTATTTATAGTGTGGGGTTCCGGGTTGCATCCTGCCTCCTTAGGAGTCCATCACTTTTCTTGTGCGCCGTTTCAAGGATCACGCTCTTCTGCATGAGTCCTGGAGCTACTTCAGCCTCTAGTTTTTCTAGATTCCTTTTCAGGGATCTTGGGATCGCGCCTATGATTATGGGTACAATTTCCACTGGCATATCCCATATCCTTCTTATTTCTATTTTCAGATCTTGATACTTATCCATTTTTTCCCTCTCTTTCTCTTCAACTCTGGTGTCCCATGGTATTGCGACATCAATGAGTGATACTTTCTTCTTGATTTTGTCAATCAACGTCACGTCTGGTCTATTTGTACGTATCACCCTATCTGTTCTGATACCATAGTCCCAGAGGATCTTTACCTGATCGTTTTCTATCACTCCCTCAGGTTGGTGCTCGTACCACTTATTACTGCAAGGTAGCTGATGTTTCTTGCACAGGCTCCAGTAGAGGGCTTTTTGCGCCACTGAATCATGCCTCTTTTGTACTGGTTCTGTGCAATTGCCGGGCATTCGCTTGCTATGTGGTTTATGGTTTCATTTTTCGTATTGCACTTCCTACATATGGGGAGAGATGTTATTTCCGTCTATCGTTCTTTGAACATATTTGGTTCTTAGGGCCTGATCTTGTGCCCCTGTTATCATTCCTTCAGTTTCCTTCTTGAGCTCTCCCCTCTGTAGCCATTGCCATGTGTCATCGCTGGCTAGTTCCTTAGTCTGTCTCATGTATTGTCCATGCATTTGGTTTGTTGTGCCAGTCCTCTGTTCTGTTTGTCATCTCCTGTCTCTGTATATTTCTGGGTCTTCGTCTACTTTTATTAGTCCTTCTTCCCATGCACTCTTGAGCCACTCGTCTTCACTGGTTTTCAGATATTGCCCCAGTGCTCTGTGTCTCGATGTTGACGCAGTCCTCTATACTTAGTAGTCCTCTCCCTCCTTCCTTTCGTGTTATGTATAGTTTGTCCGTATTTGCTCTTGGGTGTAGTGCTTTGTGTATTGGCATATGTTTCCTGGTTTTCTGATCTATGCTGCGGAGTTCTGCCTTCATCCATTCCACTTATTATTATTATTATTATTATTATTCTTATTATTATTAGTTCTTATTATTATTATTATTATTATTATTATTATTATTATTAAAATTATTAAAAAGTAAGTTGCTGCCTCAGGTGCGTTAATTTTATAAAGTTCTTCTCTATTTTTCTAATTATTGTCTTCTCATTGTTGCTTAGAGTGGTGAGCAACGCACAGAAGGTTGGCATGTCTCAAAAAGCAATAAATGAGCAAACAATAATTAGAAAAAAATAGAGAAAAACAAAAAATTTTATAAAATGAACGCAGCCGAAGGCAGCAATTACTTGTAATGAAACATGCTTTAAAAGAGGGTTTACTTCCGCATATTATTATCTATTATTATTGTTATTATTATTATTTTTTATTTTTTTTTTTTATTTTTTTTTTTTTGCTCTATCACAGTCCTCCAATTCGGACTGGGTGGGGCGTATTTATAGTGTGGGGTTCCGGGTTGCATCCTGCCTCCTTAGGGAGTCCATCACTCTTCTTACTATGTGTGCCGTTTCTAGGAATCACACTCTTCTGCATGAGTCCTGGAGCTACTTCAGCCTCTAGTTTTTCTAGATTCCTTTTCAGGGATTTTGGGATCGTGCCTAGTGCTCCTATGATTATGGGTACGATTTCCACTGGCATATCCCATATCCTTCTTATTTCTATTTTCAGATCTTGATACTTATCCAATTTTTTTTCCCTCTCTTTCTCTTCAAAAACTCTGGTGTCCCATGGTATTGCGACATCAATGAGTGATACTTTCTTCTTGACCTTGTCAATCAACGTCACGTCTGGTCTGTTGCACGATCACCCTATCCGTTCTGATACATAGTCCCAGAGGATCTTTGCCTGATCGTTTTCTATCACTCCTTCAGGTTGGTGCTCGTACCATTCTTATTACTGCAAGGTAGCTGATGTTTCTTGCACAGGCTCCAGTGGAGGGCTTTCGCTACTGAATCATGCCTCTTTTTGTACTGGTTCTGTGCAAGTGCCGGGCATTCACTTGCTATGTGGTTTATGGTTTTCACTTTTCGTATTGCACTTCCTACATATGGGAGAGATGTTATTTCCGTCTATCGTACTTTGAACATATCTGGTTCTTAGGGCTGATCTTGTGCGCTGTATCATTCCTTCAGTTTCCTTCTTTAGCTCTACCCTCTGTAGCCATTGCCAATTGTCATCGCTGGCTAGTTCTTTAGTCTGTCTCATGTATTGTCCATGCATTGGTTTGTTGTGCCAGTCCTCTGTTCTTTCTGCTTTCTCCTGTCTCTGTATATTTCTGGGTCTTCGTCTGCTTTTATTAGTCCTTCTTCCCATGCACTCTTTAGCCACTCGTCTTCACTGGTTTTCAGATATTGCCCCAGTGCTCTGTTTTCGATGTTGACGCAGTCCTCTATACTTAGTAGTCCTCTCCCTCCTTCCTTTCGTGTTATGTATAGTCTGTCCGTATTTGCTCTTGGGTGTAGTGCTTTGTTTATTGTCATATGTTTCCTGGTTTTCTGATCTATGCTGCGGAGTTCTGCCTTCGTCCATTCCACTATCCTGCGCTGTATCTGATTACTGGCACTGCCCATGTGTTTATGGCTTTTATCACATTTCCGGCGTTGAGTGACTTGAGTATCGCCTTGAGTTCTCTGCATATATTCTTTCCTGATCGTGTCCTTCATCTCTTGGTGTTTTATATCTCCTCCTTCCATTATTCCCAGGTATTTTGTATCCTGTCTCATCTATGTGTTGATGTTGTTCCCATCTGGTAGCTTTATCCCTTCAGTTCTCGTTACTTTGCCTTTTGTATGTTGACTAAGGCGCATTTTTCTATTCCAAACTCCATCCTGATGTCCTCAGATACAATCCTTACAGTCTGGATTAGGGTATCTATTTCCTTGATGCTCTTACCATACAGCTTGATGTCGTCCATGAACATCAGATGGTTGATTCTGTTGCCTCTTTTCTTGAGTTGGTACCCGACATCCATCTTCTGTAGTTACCTTTGTCATGGGAAATCATGGCTACTACGAAGAGTAGTGGGGACAGTGAGTCGCCCTGGAAGATCCCTCTCCGATATTAACCTCTGCTAGTCTTATTCCAGAGCTTGTAAGGATTGTATTCCAGTTGCGCATTGTATTTTTGAGGAAGATGATGGTATTTTCCTCTGCCCCATATATTTTCAGGCATTCTATTAGCCATGTGTGTGGTATCATGTCGAAGCTTTCTTATAGTCTATCCATGCCATGCTTAGGTTGGTTTTCCTTTTCTCCTACTGTTCTTCATTACCATTTTTGTCTATCAGGAGCTGGTCTTTTGTGCCCCTACACTTCCTTCTGCAGCCTTTCTGTTGGTGGGGGATGGTGTTTGGGTGCTTGGTGATTTGAGATACAATGCTGGAGTTGTTCTGCTATTCGTGGGTGTAGGGCCTTGAAGTTTTTGAGCCAGTATCCATGGACTTCATCGGGACCTGGGGCTTTCCAGTTTGGCATTTTCTTTAGTGGTGTCTGACTGTGTCTGTCGTGATGTCTGTGAATCTTTGTTTTATTCTCCCTGTTTCTTCTTCCTTGACTTCCTGGAGCCATGTTGCATGTTTGTTGTGTGATACCGGATTGCTCCATATGTTTTCCCAGAGTCTCTTACTTGGTTCGGCTTCAGGAATTTGCTGGTGGTTGGTCTTCCCCTCTTAGTTGGCTGTATAGTCTTTTTCTGGTTGGTTCCCAATAGTTTGTTCTGTTGGTATCCCTTATTCCTGTTCATGTATCCGTGGATCTTATGTGCTTTGGCCTTAAGCCTCTGTTTTACATCTTCTATTGTGTTGTTTAATCCCTCTCTTGTACTTTGTATTTCTCGTTGAGTTCCTCCCTTGTTTTCTTGCTTCTTAGCCTTTTTTCTGCCATCTCTTTCAGTTACTCAAGTCAGATCTCATCACCATGATTTGCTTTTCCAGTCGCCTTTTCCAAGGAGGTTGCTGTTTTGGTTTCTGTTGGGTTGGTTGTGCTGGTGGTGTTCGAATTCCCATCAGTTCTGCTACTAATCTTGCTCCTGCATATGTCAAGTTATTTGTTTCTGTGATACTGGTTGTGTGTATTATGCCATTATTTCATTGACCTCACTTGTTTTCTCCCTTAATTTCTTGGTGTTGTAGGCTTTCATGGAGGGGATCTTTGTTCTCTCTGTATCTGGCTCCATCCATTGTCTAATCTTTTCTACCCATTCCGTCCTCTCTGTTACTTCGTCGGTGTTTCTTCGTGTGTCGTTTTTGTTTGATATCTCATCCTCCCTGTCGTCTTCTGTGGCATCGTCTCTCAGTTCGTCTTCGTGTAATTCGTTGTCGTGTGACATTTCCCTTTCCAGTTCGTCTCTTTCTGTTGGGGAGAGCCAGTTCTTATTCTTTATGTTCCTTACTTTGTCTGCCAGCCTCTGCTCTGTTTGGGGGGGTGTTATTCCTCTCATTCCAGATGTTGACCAATCTTCTTCTATATCCTCTCTCCATAGGGTTGCTTTTGATGTAGCATCTCCATATTTCCTTATTTCTTCTCTTGTCCATTCTTCCTTTTTGCCTCTGTAGCTCCAATCTCAGGCTGTTGATTATTATCGTTGTGGTGATCAGTTGCTGGATGACGACCTCCAAGTACCTGACCGTCTTCCCCTTCAATTGGGTTGAATACCTGGTTGCCGGACGAAGCTCCTCTGTTGCCAGAGGTTCCATTTACGTCGTTGTCGGTTAATCTTCATTTCTTTCCATCATTGCTGAGTTTTGCTATTTAACCCATAGCTGGACCCTCCACCCCATCAGGGATAGGTACTCATTTACAGCTGAGTAGACTGAGGAAATTATGGTAAAGATCCTTTCCCAAGGAATCAACGCCGAGGAGAGCGGTCACCCATCCAACGACTGACCAGAGCCAGTGTTGCTTAACTTGACTTAAGTCTATTGACGACCTAACCCACTCCTCCACGGCGCCACTATTATTATTATTATATTATTATTATTATTATTATTATTATTATTATTATTATTATTATTATTATTATTATTATTATTATTATTATTATTATTATTATTATTATATTATTATTATTATTATTATTATTAACCAAACAAAAACTTCTTTCAGTTTTCTTCTGAAGATTGAAAAAGAAACCCACAAAATCACTGTGTAACGTGTTTACTTTTAAGTGTGGAGTAAATTAAATGTAAATACTTAGAAGTAAACACGTTACACAGTGAATTTTTGGGTTTTCTTTTTCAATTATTATTATTATTATTATTATTATTATTATTTTTATTATTATTATTATTATTATTATTATTATTATTATTATTATTATTATTATTATTATTATTATTATTATTATTATTATTATATCCATTGTCATTTTCAAGCTCTGCTCTGGTCAAACTCTTCGGTAACATCTCTATTCATTACCTTTTCTTCTGATTTACACCCAATGTGATCCAGTTTCTGCCTTCTCTCACTTATTTTTTTTTTTAAAACCTTTATTTTATTTTCCTTCCTTCCGTAGCTATGGCCCTTAGTTATTCGCGCATGTCTTGGGCTATGTCATAAATATAATAGAGTGAGGTTAATGGACGGTAGATCAATATAAGCTGTTTCTTCGCGTTCATTTGCCATTCGTGTGAATTTCTAATGTTATCTTGGAATCATCAAATCGTGAAGGCAATATCAAGTAACATGGAACTGAAATAGGAGAATTCGAAGTGTTGTTAAATTCCAAATTCTCGCGGAGATTATTATTATTATTATTATTATTATTATTATTATATTATTATTATTATTATTATTATTATTATTGGAAAAACAAAATCTACAGTTATGTAAATGTAACATATATTTAAATTTAAACCTGTAAGGATAGCTTTTGGGAATCTTTTCGGTTCCCAGATTGATGAGGGGAACCGAACCAGATTCCCGAAAGAGCTATCCTTAAAGTTTTCAATTTAAATATATGTACATTTACATAACTGTGGATTTGTTTCTCATTTGAAGACTTGTGCTACTGTGAGGATTTTTAAATTATTATTATTATTATTATTATTATTATTATTATTATTATTATTGCCCGTTTACTACTTTAGAAAGCTGAAAAAATGTCGTTGATTTCTTTAGAAAGTTGAAAAAAATGGGGGTCGTTGATTTCTTTAGAAAGTTAAAAAAAATGAGGGTCGTTGATTTCTTTAGAAAGTTGAAAAATGAGGGTCGTTGATTTCTTTAGAAAGTTAAAAAAAATGAGGTCGTTGATTTTCCTTTGAAAGTAAAAAATGAGGGTCGTTTGATTTCTTTAGAAAGTTAAAAAAAAAATGAGTCGTTGATTTCTTTAGAAAGTTAAAAAAAAAGTGAGGGTCGTTGGAATTTTTCTTTAGAAAGGTTTTAAAAAAAATGAGGGTCGTTGATTTCTTTAGAGTAAAAAAAAATGAAAAAGGGTCGTTGATTTCTTTAGAAAGTTAAAAAAAATGAGGGTCGTTGATTTCTTTAGAAAGTTAAAAAAAAAATGAGGGTCGTTGATTTCTTTAGAAAGTTGAAAAATGAGGGTCGTTGATTTCTTTAGAAAGTTAAAAAAAATGAGGGTCGTTGAATTTCTTTAGAAAGTTAAAAAAAAACATGAGGGTCGTTGATTTCTTTTAGAAAGTTTTGAAAAAATGGGGAGGGTCGTTGATTCTTTAGAAAGTTAAAAAAAATGAAGGGTCCATTGGATTTCTTTAGAAAAGTTGAAAAAGATGAGGGTCGTTGATTTCTTTGAAAGTGTTAAAAAAAAAAAAATGAGGGTCGTTGATTTCTTTAGAAAGTTGAAAAATGAGGGTCGTTGATTTCTTTAGAAAGTTAAAAAAAATGAGGGTCGTTGATTTCTTTAGAAAGTTAAAAAAATGAGGGTCGTAGATTTCTTTAGAAAGTTAAAAAGAATGAGGGTCGTGATTTCTTTATAAGTTTTTAAAGTTAAAAAAATGAGGGCGTGAATTTTCTTTAAGTTGATTTCTTTAGAAAGTTAGAAAAATATGGCCGTTGATTTCTTTAGAAAGTTGGAAAAATATAGTCATTGATTTCTTTAGAAAGTTGGAAAAATATGGTCGTTAATTTCTTTAGAAAGTTGGAAAAATATGGCCGTTGATTTCTTTAGAAAGTTGGAAAAATGAGGGTCATTTATAACTTTAGAAAGTTGAAAAAGATGGGGGTCGTTGCTTTCTTTAGAAAGTTGAAAAATTAGGGTTCTGGATTTTTTTCCTTGTGAAAGGAGGAGGATATAAAATCTCAATGAATAAAACAGAATTTTATATTTAAAAAAAGCCGTTGCAATATAATTCCAGTAACAGTATAACCCTAATCGTAAACACTATGAATCCAGAACAGGGGTTCTTAACATTCTGACGACTCCAGACCCCCAACGAAATGCCCAGTATAGTTCCATACCCCTTTACTCAAGTCCTATTTGTTATCAATATAACTTTAATATGCTTAGTTTAATACATTCTTTAGGTACGATTAGCTAGAAATAGAACATACAAGAATATCAAAAGCTTTTATAGTTTTATATAGTTATTTATCTACACAATGTACTCATGTATACGATGACATTCAAATCAAATATATAAAAAATATCCATAGAGCAAGTCCCATACCCCCAAGGGGTATGGATACCCCTCTGTTAAGAACCCCTGATCTATAGATGTACGGGTTCGGGTTAACGTTTGGCAATTGTACTTTCAATTTTAGTCACACTCCATTTGGGTAAAAAAAAAATAACAAAATAAAAAGTCAATGAAAAGCGGTCCCTTAGATCAGTATCACAGCACAAGACGAACATCTCGACCAGCCTTTAAAAAGTTCTTCTTGTGATATAGTTATGGTCTGATGCTTCTCGATGTGTTGACGGATATATTATTAGCCAATGTTATTTCATGATTTAAGAGCTCTTTCCTACGTTGCTTTTACCATACAGTTAAACGTCAATTGTTTTCATCACAAAACCTCAAATTCGAGAAATTAATTTTTTCACTGAGAAATTCTAGCGTTTTGGTCCATGAACGTCAGCCCTCAGAAAGAGATATATGTACGGCGATCGTCAGCCTTTTTTATCCTTGTCCAAAAGAGCCGATATCAGCGCCCTTGCTCTCTCAGGATGCATGCCATGATCTCGAAGCGTTTTGGCCAAGAGGATCCTGTCCACCGGCTTCGCGACACCGTCTCCCACCCTGTTGTGGTGGCCTGGCCTGACTCTCAGAAGCGGGAACTGTGACGTCACGGACTTCCTCCTCTTCTCTGCGTCGATTTCGACGACGTGTCGGATGGCGAACCTTCCCTCGGTGTTGTTGGTTTTCAAGAGCCTGTTGATTTTCTGGCGACTGATGCTGGACGACGCCGAGCCACTCCTCCGCTGCCCCAGGGGAAGGCCTTGCGTGCGGTAGAAGCTAGACTTGCGGAGCACATCTGAAATAGGATACCTCTCGTTTATATTTGTTTTACTGGCTGTCTTAACAGTATTGCCCACTGAGCATCCAAGTAGTGTATATACAGGTTTTCATGTTAGAACTCGAAAAACAAAATACAAGTCCTATCTACGATAGGCACATGTTCTATCAGCAATCAATGTTTTAATGCTTTAAAAAAAAGTCATGAAAAGGACAAAAATAAATCCTATATACGATAGTCACAGGTCTTAGCAGCAATTAATGTTAGAAAAAAAGTCACATCTAATTATTGGTCTAACTAGGCCTGGTTCAACCTGAATAAGAAAATTACCCCTAGATGCTGACCCTTTGGCGTGGGTAGGGGGCTTAGGGACCAGCAGCTGGGCTCTGATGCCTGGTGGGATTGCTCTCTCACTGGTCCTTGGGGCCCAGCTGCTGATCCAACTAAATTAGTCAGAACTTTTCCTTCTCTCTGCTATTTTTTCATTCTTACTACATCCTTCTCCTTCATGTAATATTTTTTTACTAGCATTTCGGTTTAATTATGTGGAATTTTCCACTTGTTAAATTTTACTGCTTAGGTGAGTCTGAGAAGGGATCGTGTTTTGGAAGGGGTTTGCATTCGAAGCTAATTGTGGGAGTTGTGGTGATTGAGTCGCCACCTGATATGGTTTGGACCTAAGAGGTAGTGATGGGACCCCTCCCATTGCTACCTTGAGGGCGGAATCATCTCCAAACATCAGCCCATCGGAATCCAGGGGGTACTGGTGTTTGGGATTGGACTCCTGGCTTTTGTCCAGAAGCCCACCAATACATTTGGAGTGGGGAGTTGGTCCTCATTAGTGGGGGCAGAACTCCCAGCAGGCGGATAGGCTTATACCTGGGCCACTGCAAGCATATTGGTGCTATCCCGTAAGGGTAGGGTATGGGGTGGACCATTGGGAGTCGACTCTCACTTGTGCCATTAGTGGAAAATTTGAATACCTGACTGACCCACGATACCTTCTTGATATAACCAAGCAGTCTACAAATATATTGAAATTATGGATATTGATCAATGTTTGCCCTCCCCTGGATCTGACGACTATCACACGGAACCATGCACCGTGACACCAGGGTGCTATTAAAACTAGTGGATTTGATGTGAATAATAGAGTGCTTTATTGCACTAATGTAAGCCTTTTGTTGGACTACGAGTGCTTGCATAGTGTTGCAAAACAGTTTGGTAAGGTGGAAAGGATTAAAATGCTTCTAGAAAGAGACAAGCAGTCTTTTTCTGCATACATTAGATTTTCCTCTCCCCAAGAAGCTAGTGAGGCACAACTGAAATTGAATGGCCACATTCTAAATGACTCTGTTTTAAGCACCAAGGTGTTTTCAGTGAGGAATTTGCACGATGAGCCATTTGATTTTGTTCCTAAGGACGAAGAATGTGACCAGCAACATATACCAGGATGCTTCCTCCCCCTATATGGCATGTTGCCAGTTATAAGGAGGGAAGAGAAAATTTCATTAAAGCTGCTGAATGTATTGAGAACAAAGTAGGTTCTATTCCTATTGGTAATCTGAAACGATATGGGAAGAACTTACTCATAAAAGCAGGCAATGAGACGCAAGCTGTTTCACTATCAAAGTTTAAACCCCCTCAAAGTGGAAATATTGAGGCTATCACATTGCACAGATTCTTTAACACGCGGAAAGAGGTAGTTTATTCCAGAGACTTGCATGTTTTTAATGAGGATACCATCAATGTTGGCCATGAGAGGATGCAAGTCAAAAAATATAAAAGAAACCCTAAACAATGTCGCAAATGCTTTGAATATGGCTACATTCAAGACTCGTGTGGAAACAATAAGAGATGTTCTGTGTGCTCTGCTGAGCATGACAATTTGGACAAGTGTGAAGCAGCCTGTTATTGTTTCCAGTGCAAGGGTGATCTCTTTCCAAACACTAGGACTTGCCTCAGGTACAGGTTTGAGCAAGACGTGTTGTCAGTGGCTGATAATGAACATCTCAGCATCAGTGCAGCAAAGCGTGTGGTAATGGGGGCTAACAAGAGTGCCAACTCTACCTATGCTTCTGTAATAAAGTTGATGGAGAGTTCTAGCAATGAGAGGCCACCAGTAATTGAATCTAACAGTAAGCATCGGAAACCTGTTTCTCCTTGCAATGGAAATTATAATCAGAAACTTAAGTCAGAGCGTGTTTTGAAGCCCAGTACTAAAAATTGTTCTTCCAAAAGCATGGACAATTTATCCTCTCAAGCTGATACAAATGTAATGGTTGCAAATTCAGCCCCTAAGCAAAGTTTGGAAGTAGCCACAAATAATAATTTCACCAAGAAGCAACCAAAGGAGTGGCCCAAACTAGAGAGATCTAGCTCGGATCCATCAATTATCACAGTCACTAAGAAACCTTATAAAACCACAGCTGCATCCACCAGGAAGCGTATAAGAAACGCGTCCCTGAATAATGAAAGTTTTATCATTAAAACTTCAAATGGGTTCAGTGTTCTGGAAGAGATCTCTCCGCCAAGGAAGATAGTTCCAAAAGCAGATCCAGTTCAAAGACATGCAAGTTCTCATCAGTCTTGCCGCCCCAAGACTAATAGCAGTAGTGATGCACAGAATCACAGTAAAAATCCTGAGCATCGGCCTCGAATTCAGAAATCTGTTTGTCAGCCAAGAACCCTGATGTCTGATAAAGATGAAAAGGGATCAAGAAAGCAATCTCTTATTAAGGAGAATTTTCCGCTCCACCCTAGGAACAGTACTTCCCCTCCAAAGAGTGGGAAGTAGTATATTTTACCACCATAGCATTCAGTTTTGATGTCCTTCAGTGGAATTGTAAGGGTCTCTGAAAGGGTCTCAGAGCCCAGACAGAAGACTTTAAAGTCTTAATGCATGAATTTAATCTAGGGATTGTATGCCTGCAGGAGACTATGTTAGGTAACTCTCCTTATAATCCTGGACTTGATTATGCTATTTTTAATTCTTTTCCCCCAATTGGTGATCGTGCCCATGGAGGTGCTGTAATTATTGTTAATAAATCTCTGTGGCACTCCACAATACAATTAAATACAACTCTACAAGTTGTTGCTGTCTCGGTCATATTAGACAAGAGGATGACTGTTTGTTCATTATACCCCCCACCAGACCTTTCTTTTAACATTGGAGATATTCAGACCTTGATTAACCAACTTCCCACTCCTTTTCTCTTATTAGGAGATTTTAATGCCCACAACCCCTTTTGGGGAAGTGTGTGTTTAGACAGCAAAGGGAAAATAATCGAGGGCCTTATTGGCACGAATGATGTCGCCCTATATAATAATGGGTCAATGACCTTCCACAGCATTCATAATAATCATCTCTCTGCACTGGAACTCAGTATTTCCTCAACAAATATCCACCTTGATTTTAAGTCTGTTAGTGAAGATTTGAATGGAAGTGATCATTACCCGATCCATCTGAAATATGTTGTAAATGCTCCATCTGAAACATTACCTAAGTGGAAGGTAGAGGATGATGACTGGGACAAGTTCAGTAAAGGAGTCAATCTAGATAAGGAGTTTGAGTCATTTAATTCTCATCTGAATGCCTATGACTACTTCATTGAATCCACTCTGAAGAGTGCTGAGGGCTCGATTCCCAAGACAAAAGGTAAACCTCGTAGACCTGCAGTTCCCTGGTGGAATAAGACATGGTATTCTGAGGAAAGTCACAAGGAAGTGCTACCGACGATACAAAACTAGTGGCTCCCCTCAGTCTAAATTAATCTATAATCGTGCGTTACCCAAGCAGCGGCGCTTTTATAAGAAAGCCAAAAGAGAAAGTTGGTTTTACTATCAATGGAATCAATTCCAGAACTCCATTGAGAGTGATGTGGTGCAAAATCAGGAAACTAAGTGGAAAATTTGTTGCGTCACCATTACTCTCATTAAAAGTCAATAACACTCTGATCACAGAAGTTGTCAATGAGCTGAGAAAACACTTTTCTCAAATTTCCAGCCCTGACAATTATTCTCTAGAATTTCAAAGAGTTCAGAATGCCGAAATGACTCTGAAATTTGAATCGGGAAAATCTGAACCATACAATCACAAATTTTCCTTAAGAGAATTTCGGGAGGCACTCTCTTCAACTGAATCAACATCTCCAGTGGGTGATTCAATTTTATATGAAATGCTTAAACACCTCCCAGATGATGCCAAAAATTATCTACTCAAGATTATAAAAAGAATATGGGAAACTGGAATTTTACCCAAGGACTGGAAAATATCCATAATTGTTCCCATAAAAAAGCCTAATAAAGACGCTTCCCAAGAAACCGGGTATAGACCAATAGCTCTTACCAGCTGTGTGTGTAAGCTGATGGAAAAAATGATAAACACCAGATTAGTTTGGCATCTGGAAACCAAAGGACTAATATCTCCATTTCAATTTGGTTTCAGGAAAAATCGTTCCACCCTTGATCCCTTGCTGAGGCTGACCAATCAAATCCAGCAAGGATTTGCCAAACGATGTCAGACTATCAGCGTATTTTTCGACCTTCAGAAAGCATATGACACTACTTGGAGAATTGGCATCATAAAACAATTGCACAAGATGGGCATATGTGGAAGAATGATTAAATTTGTATATTCCTTTTTAACAGAGAGATTTTATAAGGTTATAGTGGGCAACACTCTCTCCCAACCTTTTGTGCAGGAGGAGGGTGTTCCACAAGGAAGCGTTTTAAGTGTAACACTTTTTTCAGTGGCAATAAACAGTATAGTCCAACAAATATCATCACCTGTTAAATGCTCGCTTTTTGTTGATGACCTTGCAATATACTGCACAGGATATGATGCCTCGTCAGTATGTAAACATTTGCAAAGGTCTGTTAATGCTATTACAAAGTGGGCTGATGAGAATGGTTTTAAATTCTCCTCCTCTAAAACAGTTTCTGTAAGATTTACTAAGTGCCAGCGTGTGGAAGAGGTTCCCACACTTAGTTTAAAAGGATCTATCATTTATTATGAAAATGAAGTGAAATTTTTGGGAATGACCATTGACCAGAAATTGACATGGGCCAGCCACATAAATGCCTTAAAGATTAAGGTTAAAGAGTCTCTGAATGTTTTAAAGGTTGTCTCTGGATTTAGTTGGGGAGCTGATACAAAATCCCTGCTTAGACTATATGACTCGTTGTATAGATCCAAGCTAGACTATGGCTGTCAGATTTATTCCTCAGCTTGTAAAACCAGGCTGAAGGAACTGGACGTTGTACACAATATGGGGCTGGGAATATGCTCAGGGGCTTTTGGAACTTCGCCTGTTGAAAGCATATATGTTGATACTAACCAACTTCCCCTTGATCTGAGAAGGCAAGAACTAGGATTAAGGTACATGGCTAGAATTAAAAGTGCTCCCAAAAATCCCTCCTTCCAGGTGCTGAGGGAAGCAGACTCACGTGTCTTTTCTCGTATGCGAGCCTCTAGACCATTTCAAGTTAGACTAAATGAAGATGTTACAGGTAATCATCTTAAATCCCAGAAAGTCATGAAAGTAAAACATCCTGTGTATCCTCCATGGCTTATTCCAGAACCATCTGTGTGCAAAAAAGCATATAACAAAAAAGACCGTCCTGAGGAAGAGATTAGGGGAAAATTCTTGGAGCACGAAACTGTCCATACTAATGTGACAAAAATATATACAGATGGATCAAAGTCAGATAGTGGTGTTGGCTGTGCAGTTATCCTTGGTGATACAGCATATACGGCTAAACTACCTGATTTGCATCCATATTCACAGCAGAATTAACAGACATAGTTCTGCCCTGGATATAGTTTTCAAAGTAGCTACGAAAGGTTGAGACTTTCCTACAATTAGCAGCATTGACACGTCTCCCATATTGCCAAAGGACATATTTAATCCTAATCCTAGAAGGTACATTTTCAGGATTAACCTCCTTGAGGTTAAGGTTAATCCGGAAGCTAATCCGGAGAATGGACATATACGAGCGTATGTCCAGCTATTTGCTTTTATTCACAGTGACTTCGTTTTTAAAGTAATATATGCCATGTGTATGTATGCTTACGTTTAACGTATTTACTTATATATGTGTACACACACACACACACATATAAATGTATATATATATATATATATATATATATATATATATATATATATATATATATATATCTATATATATATATATCTAATAAAAGGAGCCCATAAAAACACCAAAATATAGAGAGAAAAGTACTATATTTCAGAGACTGCTGTCTCTCTCTTCAGGTATATGAATGAGAACATAACCATAGAATAAACTGGAATTTGTCACGTGTAATTTATAGCAGCAACTGCCGGTACAAGAGTCAAATGATGGAATCGGCCTTAATAAAAGAGAAGCAGGTAATGAACATCTCAAAAGGGGCGTGGGTTTCAGATGTCGTCGACCAAGTTTTCATTCAACCAACGCTTAAGAAGATTAAAGGAAGATTATCAGCGGGGGTGACCTAAATTGGCTTACTTGTGGACGGATCTCTTGGTATAAATACCACCTTTTCTGTAAACTTTTCTCATTCATATACCTGAAGAGAGAGACAGCAGTCTCTGAAATATAGTACTTTTCTCTCTATATTTTGGTGTTTTTATGGGCTCCTTTTATTAGATGGAATTCTGTTGTTACAGAACATTTTTACCAGTCATTGTCAGCCCATTATGGAATTCAACCGCCTTTTTAGGATTCTTCACTCACTTCCAGAAGTCAAGCCAGTTTTCCGGAAATTTGAGAAAGAACTGAACAGACTACACCGGCTGAAAAACCAAAAACACTTTTTGGAAGAATGCCTCAAAGAACAAGTACTTCCAAAAATGTACGGATTCGGGAGATGGACTCTGCAATCAAACCCCTTCCCTCTATCACACAAGATTTTCCTGGAAGAAAGAATCACCAGTACGAGAAACGACATCTTTGTGCTACGCAGAGTGATATATGGAACTCAGTCTAATCTTCGCCTCCTCACTTCGGACCACATATACAGGTATCTGATTTCATTCTGTTCCGACATTGCTGCCTATAATAGCGTGACTCATTCCAACAGACTTTTACGCAAGTTAAATAACCTAATAGACAATAGCGCATGGAATAATCTTGAACAACAAGACAAAGTTTTAAACTTATCCAACACCCCCCTTACTGTAAATCTACATTTAGTTTTAAATTTAGGCTTATCCTTTGCCCTTATGCCAGACCGCAAAAACAACCTAGACTTCATAGTGGCTTTTGACAAATTCATATCTGACAAAAACTACAGCCGTGAAGAGATATGTTTAAAAGGAGTGTTACTAAATGCCTTAACTGACCTTCATAAGAAATATCCTGTTCCCCGCAGATTCATGATAGCCATCCACTCGCTAAAAAGTTAGATGTTATAATAAGTAGATCCGACAAAGACGGCAAAATCGTAATAATGGACAAAGACTTCTACCTCGACAAAATCAACCAGCTCCTTAGCGACACAAACACCTACGAAAAACTGACGAAAAATCCCCTCCAAAACGTTCCCACAGAATTTTTTTCGGAAAGTAAGATTAATTGGCCAAGACAAAAAGAGTATTGAACTATTAGAGAAATTTAAAGTAATTAATCCTAAATTACCCTACTTTTATTGCCTTCCCAAAACTCACAAAGACAATCTTCCATTCAGACCCATCGTTTCATGCGCCGGAGCTTTCAATTACAAAATTTCTAAATGGTTAGCTGGCCTCCTTTCTCCTAGGCACTTTTTCTCCCAGTCACCTTAAACATTCGGAAGATTTTTGTCACAAATTCAGAGAAGCACATATACCACTTCACAACATAAAACTTTTAAGCCTTGACGTAGACTCCCTATTCACAAAAGTACCAGTACAGGACGTTCTTCAGTTTTTAAGGGAAAAATTGTCCCCCTATTCAGATCATTTCCCATTGGCGCTTGACAAAATAATAAAGTTAGTTGAATTATGTGCATCTAATAACATATTTTCATTCGGGGAATCATTCTACAAGCAAAAATTCGGGTGTAGTATGGGTAGTCGTTTAAGTCCTGTTTTAGCCAATCTGTACATGGAATACTTTGAAAATACAGTAGTAAATGCAATAAAACCCAAAAACATGCTGTGGATGAGATACGTGGATGATATTCTAAGATTTTGGGATAATAGGTGGGGTAATTTTAATGAATTCCTCTCAAAATTAAACGCATTAGTGCCCAGCATCAAATTTAAAGTTGAATGGGAAACAGACAACAAAATTCCTTTTCTTGATGTTTTAATAATCAGAGACACGACAGAATACAAATTTACCATATACAGAAAACCAACGTTCTCACTGTCATATATTCACTACTTTAGCTATCACGACATTACTATCAAGATAGGTGTAGCTAGCAACCTATTCTTAAGAGCCTTACGAATTTGTTCCCCAGATTTCCTGGAAAAAGAATTTGAACTTATTCGCAAACAACTTTCGTCTTTAAAGTATCCTGACCATATAATTGAGAAAGCAATTCAAAAATTTTCTACCAACCCCCTAAAGACAAGACCAGAGACACACCCAACAATAAAATAAAAATTCCTCACCCTCACCTGGAGACGATTAAGAGAATAACCAACACCCTTGGGAAATCCAACCCTTTTGGCATTTACCTACCCAAACACCTTAGCCAAATCCCTGATTAATGTCCAACAAAAGACATCTCCCAAGGACTCTGGGGTCTATGAGATCCCGCCAAGACTGTGACCCAATCTTACATCGGCATTTACAGGTAAATCACTTCCCCTGAGATGAATACAACACAAACGGTCAGTTAGGTATGGACAACAGAACTCGGCTATTTTCAACCATATAAATGAACATAGCCATAGAATAAACTGGAATTTGTCACGTGTAATTTATAGCAGCAACTGCCGGTACAAGAGTCAAATGATGGAATCGGCCTTAATAAAAGAGAAGCAGGTAATGAACATCTCAAAAGGGGCGTGGGTTTCAGATGTCGTCGACCAAGTTTTCATCAAACCAACGCTTAAGAAGATTAAAGGAAGATTATCAGCGGGGGTGACCTAAATTGGCTTGCCTGTGGACGGATCTCTTGGTATAAATACCACCTTTTCTGTAAACTTTTCTATTCATTTACCTGAAGAGAGAGACAGCAGTCTCTGAAAAATAGTACTTTTCTCTCTATATTTTGGTGGTTTTTATGGGCTCCTTTTATTAGATGGAATTCTGTTGTTACAGAACACCATTTTTACATTAATATAGTATATATATATATATATATATATATATTTTATATATATATATATATATGTATATATATATATATATAATATATATATATATATAATATATATATATATATATATATATTATAAGGTATATATATGTACACACATATATATATACACACATACACATGCAATATTTAATTGGGGTTTATATATATTTAATATATATAAATGTATATATATATGTGTATATATAGCCCAAATTAAATTGTGCATCAAGCAACTCGAAAAATGTATAGGAAGGCCCAAGTAGTATAATGTTTTGATCTCCGAGTTTTGCTTTTTGTACCGACGAATGGAGGGATTGGTGGACAGATAATCGAGACAATCCTCTTATTACTGTGGCCACGGGGTGTGACCCTTGGTGGTCACTTCCCTTATTCATCAAATGCACGAGGAAATGGCAGCGCCGCTCAAAAATTTTGCCAAATCTACCAAATAGTCACCTTTTTCTCCGAAAGTTTGAACGAGTTTAAGAAAATATGGCAGCAGTGCTAATCACCCTCGAGTCTCAACCTTTTGTAGCCAGAGTATAATTTTGTCATTTACTCGGATTCCAAAAGCACTTTAGAAGCCATTCAAAAATTCAATAGCTCCCATCCGTTAGTTCAAAAAGTTAGGAATCGTTCCTCTCTTTCTGTCTCTTTCTGTTGGTCCCTTCACATGTGGGGATTTGCGGAAACGAGATGGCAGATAGGGAAGCGAAAGCTGCTAGTGTCTCATCAGAAACAGCCTTTAGTAAAGTGGCTCATACAGATCTAAAAGGTCCTTTTAGGTCTTATATTTTAAGCAAACGGCAAGAAAGATGGACTTCTCCTCATCTTGCCGATAATAGAAAGTACAGAAATATTAGAAATAATATATTGCCGTGGCCTTCGTCTTTCCAGTCTGATAGGCGAACAGAAATAGTTTTAAGCAGACTGAGGATTGGGCACACTTATTTGACCCATCAGTTTATTTTAGAAGGGGGCAGCCTCGCAGAGTGTGCTTGCGGTGGCGAGATGCTAACAGTGGAGCACATTCTGGTTGCTTGCCCCAGATATTTTAACCAGAGAGAGAGATATCTTAGAGGTAAATCCCTTTGTGATATTTTAGGAGATGAAGCAGATATTTCTGCTCTCATCTCCTTTTTAAAGTCTATAAACATTTTTAATAACATTTAATTATTTTTTATCTCACATCATAGATATATATATTTATTTATTAAGCATTTTTTTTCATTAATTCATTCATTTGTCATATGGTAATTTATCTATAACCATTTTCTTCATACACTAAAACTCATACATCCATCCATCCATCCTGAATAAGAAAATTAGTTTCAACTGAAGAGAAGAAAAATATTTTCATTCTTGCAGTCACAGCCATGGTACTACAAATCATATGGTGAAATCACTCAAATCAATCACCCAATAGTGCAGTGGTTCTTTACCTTCTTATTACCATGCCTCCCTCTTGGAGTTGGTCCTTTCCTCCACGTATCTAAGTAAAATTCCCCCCCAGATTTATGGGAAAATGAAGAAGAAGAGAGAGAAAGAGAAGGGATTTCGAGGAATAGGGAGGGAGTTAAATAATAACAAAACATGGCAACACCGACGAGCCTAACCAGAGTACTAGACCATAGGAAACTTAACGTGATACTTTTGCACTTTTTTATGAACTTCTAATAAATATATTAGTTCCTCACTCTTACTAAGAGAATAACGAATATAATTAGAGAGTCATTTTACGACCCCCAGTGTAAGAAACACTGCACAGAGTATATGGATCGTTGTTTAGTTGAGTTAGACAGAGAAGAACAAGACTTGACTGAGCATTGATTGAACCAGAACTCTTCACTTTCTTTTAATGAGTTCTAATATAAGTGAAATACTCACCGTTAGGGAGAACTACGAACGTCATGAAGCACAAGACCAGGAAGGAGAAAGTCAGGGCCAATCCAAACACTGCCAAAATCGTCCTCGCCTTCAACATCTCCGCTCTGAAATCAACATGAGACTAAATGGCAGATGTTACGCGAAAAATAAGAAAAACTGCAGGTGCTAATAACGCATTTGAGAATCTAGACACAATATTACTAATAGTGATGATAATACTGCTAATAATTGATGGTACTACCAATCGTGAAGATGACTAACAGGTGGGGAAAAGGTATGATAAAATTAATCAAGTATACTTGGTCTCTAAGCGCACTTGTGTTCTAGTGTGTATGCATGTGTTGGCATAAACGAGTGACGTAAATGTCATCGCTAAATGAAAAATGGTTTTATCTAATCCTTAGTCATCGATAACTGATAAGACTTTCGAGATAGCCTGCCTTTCCACCCCACCCCAGACCTTGAAAAGTAGCATGTGCAATAGCAACTTTTATAAAGGCCGGTACTGACACTGGTACTAATGTTACGCCCACGTTCTCATTATAGCTGCAAAGGTCGTGAAATCTCTCTCTCTCTCTCTCTCTCTCTCTCTCTCTCTTCTCTCTCATACATACATACATACATACATATATATATTATATGTATGTATATATATATATATATATATATATATATATATATATATATATATGAGAGAGAGAGAGAGATTTCATGACCTTTGCAGCTATAATGAGAACGTGGGCGTAACATTAGTACCAGTGTCAGTACCGGCCTTTATAAAAGTTGCTATTGCACATGCTACTTTTCAAGGTCTGGGGTGGGGTGGGGTGGAAAGGCAGGCTATCTCGAAAGTCTTATCAGTTATCGATGATCAAGGATTAGATAAAACCATTTTTCATTTAGCGATGATATTTACGTCATTCGTTTTATGCCAACACATGCATACACACTAGAACACAAGTGCGCTTAGAGACCAAGTATATATAATATATATATATATATATATATATACAATATATATATCTATATAATATATATATATATACTACATACACACACACACACACATATATATATATATATATATATATATATATATATATATATATATATATATATATATAAATGTACACACACGTGTGTGTGTGGTGTAGTACATGTATGTGTGTGTCGAACGATATAATACGCTTTAATCATCGTTAAAGATTTTACCGTTAATCGTAAATAAAGTATTCACATCCTAAAAAAAAAAAAGTCGTAAATAAATGAGGCAAACTTACCAAGAAAGGTATACAGTGAGAATCTTGAAGATAAGCTCCCTCACGGCCTCTTCGTCTCCATGTTTAGTTTGATCGAAGACGAACACATTTTTCAAAGTTTAACGGTTATTCGTTGGGCGTTCTAACCATTGCTCCGGTTCCAGTGAAGCTTAGTCGAATTTGTCGTAGACTCACATGAAACTATTCGTTGACGTGTCGTCAATAAACACCTTTGAATGGAGGATCGGGCGAGACGATAAGTTCGCTGAAAAGCAACCGTTAACAAGCGCACTCTTCACCTAGACTCATACGTTTTACAACCTTGATGTTGTGACTTCACCTTGACTTATAAGTTTTACAACCATCAAGTTATGACAAGAAAAACTTCTTGTAAGATCACCAGAGCAAAAGTTAGTAAACTAGATTAAAGGAATAAAGTTTATACGAGTCACAGCTGTTTCTCTTAGACGCACCAAAACCGACTTCAGCACTAGTTCAGAATGCCGAGCTGATCTCTTGGCTGCGGTGATATGCATCCGCTATCAGGCGCCTTATCAGCAGCGTGCGATTAAGGGAAAGTGTGACAGAGAGAGAGAGAGAGAGAGAGAATAAGTAAATGAAGTTGTCTTTCTCTACTTCCCGTGAAGGTGACAATTACCTACTTGTAGGGGGCTATAGGTCTAGAGGCTACAGTTGGTACTTCAGCATGTTTTTATGATGGCGAATTAGATGAATTAAATTGATTTGGGGTGGGGGAGAACGTTACGGCTTTCAGCCACCAGTCTGGTAGGGGGGGTTATTGTTGAATACTTGATTGTGAATTTTCTTGCAAGGTGTTTATATGGGCGTTTGACGTTATTCTAAACTTTCATAATAAGATTGCAACTTTGTATATGAAAAAACTATTTCACTCCAGCCGCCATATCAAATAGACTATAAAAGACGCATATTTCCCTTTCAGCTTGACGGCGAGTTGAAAAGGAATTCGATAAAAACATGAAACAACCAAAAACAAAAGACTCGAGACTACTTCGAGTGGAATTCCCGATCACAGCACCGTGTTGACGGTTTCAACTTGTTGACCGAATCAACAAATAATAACGGCAAGTGCGCAAAACCAAGGAATTCGAGAGGTGTGAAAAGACAAGAAACGATGGCCTTTGGTCACTGGGCATTCGTTGTAACGGCTACTCCGAAGAGCAAGAAGAAGAAGGCTCCGCGGTGCTGGCATAAGGCTACTTCAGCTTGATCTCTCAGCTAACACCAACAGCTCGAACGTAAGTTGTTTTTTTTTTCTATCTTTTGTTAGAGAAAATATACAATATTTTACAATTTTAACAGCATCACATTCAGAATTTTATCTGATGAGAGTATTATCATCTTCTTTGTAACAATACATATCCAGCTTAGATTCTACACATCTTTTTTATTTTATTTTATTAATATTACATACTTGAATTTATTATGTATATACATTCATATGGCCATACCGTAAGTGAAGAAAATTCTTCATTGGTCAGAGTTTTCTTTGGGTGAGCTTTGATATGTATTATTATTATTATCATTATTATTATTATTATTATTATTATTATTATTATTGTCCTTAGGAAGCAGACCCTCTCTCAAGCATACTTTATTAAAAGTAATGGCTACTTCAGCAGCGTTACACTTGTAGAGATTCTTCTCTATTTTGCGAATAGCGGCTTTTTCAGTGCTACTTAAACAGGCTAGTAGAGCGCCTATAGAGGTCATGGTAAAATACAGGGTCAAAATAGGTGTATATATTTGAATTTTACAGATAAACTATGATACCATAGTCATCAAAGTCATTAACGATTTTCTCTCTCTCTCTCTCTCTCTCTCTCTCTCTCTCTCTTAAAGCGAGCTTTCGTCTGGAGCTGCCAGACATCCTCGGGCTGGGAAGCTGAGGGTGGACTGATCTTGGTGCGGTGTCCGTCCTCCTTATATCTGTGGTTGACAGCAGGGGGTCTGCCCCATGCTTGTCTCCTATTGGCTGGTGGCGGTGAGTCTTGTTTTCATTGGCTGCCTGAGCCAGGTCTCAAGCCACTTTCTTCGGGCCGATGGTTGCGTTGCAGCATATCCTGCAGCCGCCTGGACCTCCTAAGCGGCGCTGTAACATTGATGGGCGTTGCGCTACGCTGTGGGACGTCACGGCTACTTTGATTTCCATCGGCTGCAGGAGTACCTCGTTCGGGGGCGTTGTCATCCATAGAGTTGTCATGATCGGTGGTGTCATTGTTGGTGGCAGGTCTTCTCATACTCGTAGGGAGGAGAAATTCTTCCTGCGTCGTATTCAGAGTAGGTTTTATTTGCTGGATGAGTAGCGCCTCCAGCAGGCGCAACCGACGGGCATCAGGGGCCTTCCCGATGATCTTCGTGTTCTTTATGATGACATCTCGGGAGATGGCTCGTGATGTTTGGTGCGGGCGTGATTCTTTATAGCCCCCTCTTGGGCGTGGCACGAGAGTCTCTTCGACAGTCGCATGGTAGTCATACCTACGTAGGCGCCGCTGCATTCGCGGACTGGGCATGTATATTGGTACACTACATGCGTCTGCTTCAGGGGTTCTCGTACCTGTGGAGAGGGGTTATTTTTCATAATAAGATCGCGCGTCCTCCGATTCTGGTAATATATGATTAGGTCGATATTCTTGGTGTCGTCAGTCGGGATACATTATCGGAAATAATTTTCTTAATGGCGTCCTCTTCTTCACGGTAATGGGAACTCATGAAGGCTTTGTAGTACAGCTTGATATTATCCTGGGGGCGGGGCTGCGGGCTCTCACTACCGTACCATTTCTCCAGGGCTGTGCGGACTTCCTTGCTGATAATTTATTTGAGTACCCATTATTCACAAGTACTTGGGAGGCGCGGTCGAGTTCCTGGTGAGTGTCCTGCCAGGTTGAGCAGTGGGAGAGGGCCCTCCTGACGAAGGCCCCGACGGTGGTGCTTTTGAATCTGGCGGGGCACTCGCTGTCTCCGTTGAGGCAAAGTCCTAAATTGGTTTTCAATTTAGGACTTTGCCTCAACGGAGACAGCGAGTGCCCCGCCAGATTCAAAAGCACCACCGTCGGGGCCTTCGTCAGGAGGGCCCTCTCCCACCCACTGCTCAACCTGGCAGGACACTCACCAGGAACTCGACCGCGCCTCCCAAGTACTTGTGAATAATGGGTACTCAAATAAATTAATCAGCAAGGAAGTCCGCACAGCCCTGGAGAAATGGTACGGTAGTGAGAGCCCGCAGCCCCGCCCCAGGATAATATCAAGCTGTACTACAAAGCCTTCATGAGTTCCCATTACCGTGAAGAAGAGGACGCCATTAAGAAAATTATTTCCGATAATGTATCCCCGACTGACGACACCAAGAATATCGACCTAATCATATATTACCAGAATCGGAGGACGCGCGATCTTATTATGAAAAATAACCCCTCTCCACAGGTACGAGAACCCCTGAAGCAGACGCCTGTAGTGTACCAATATACATGCCCAGTCCGCGAATGCAGCGGCGCCTACGTAGGTATGACTACCATGCGACTGTCGAAGAGACTCTCGTGCCACGCCCAAGAGGGGCTATAAAGAAATCACGCCCGCACCAAACATCACGAGGCCATCTCCCGAGATGTCATCATAAAGAACACGAAGATCATCGGGAAGGCCCCTGATGCCCGTCGGTTTGCGCCTGCTGGAGGCGCTACTCATCCAGCAAATAAAACCTACTCTGAATACGACGCAGGAAGAATTTCTCCTCCCTACGAGTATGAGAAGACCTGCCACCAACAATGACACCACCGATCATGACAACTCTATGGATGACAACGCCCCCGAACGAGGTACTCCTGCAGCCGATGGAAATCAAAGTAGCCGTGACGTCCCACAGCGTAGCGCAACGCCCATCAATGTTACAGCGCCGCTTAGGAGGTCCAGGCGGCTGCAGGATATGCTGCAACGCAACCATCGGCCCGAAGAAAGTGGCTTGAGACCTGGCTCAGGCAGCCAATGAAAACAAGACTCACCGCCACCAGCCAATAGGAGACAAGCATGGGGCAGACCCCCTGCTGTCAACCACAGATATAAGGAGGACGGACACCGCACCAAGATCAGTCCACCCTCAGCTTCCCAGCCCGAGGATGTCTGGCAGCTCCAGACGAAAGCTCGCTTTAAGAAAAAGAGAGAGAGAGAGAGAGAGAGAGAGAGAGAGAGAGAAAATCGTTAATGACTTTGATGACTATGGTATCATAGTTTATCTGTAAAATTCAAATATATACACCTATTTTGACCCTGTATTTTACCATGACCTCTATAGGCGCTCTACTAGCCTGTTTAAGTAGCACTGAAAAAGCCGCTATTCGCAAAATAGAGAAGAATCTCTACAAGTGTAACGCTGCTGAAGTAGCCATTACTTTTAATAAAGTATTATTATTATTATTATTATTATTATTATTATTATTATTCAGATAATGAAAAAATCGTCAGAGTTCATTCTTCAGCTGGCTGTGATGCTAATTAAACTAAACAAAAGTATTGCGTTTCTACTTCGCTACACAGGTAAGATAACTAATAGATAATACGTATATATGTGTGCATATATATGTGCATAATATATATATATATATATATATATATATATATATATATATATGGTGTGTGTGTGTAGATATATATACAAGTGGCATTAGAGGGCAAGAGACTATACATTTTACTTATCCAGAGACATTGTAGAATATGAGTAAGAGAGAGAGAGAGAGAGAGAGAGAGTTTCTTGAAAATTAAAGCTCTTTATATTTTTTATTTTTTTTATTTTTTTAGTATAAGGAAAAGAAAACTACCATTACCAGAATGTGAGCGACACGATATCGCACATTCTGGGCTCAACACCAACTCCCGATATCTGCGCCATTTTAAATGGTTTTCGGACAAACCCCTGTCTTGAAGAGGAGGTGAGAATTTTCTCTCCCTTTTATTAGGAAAAAAAATCACAGTCATTACATAATACGTAGTGTGTTACAAAACATCACAAAATCAAATATACATACAATATTTACAGTTACTATTCAGAAGTCAAAATCAATGTACTTTCTGCGGAATAAATTTTTCTAATTTTGAATTTTTTTCTTTTTAAATAAATTTCATCAACAGTCACCTGTCATAAGTTAGTTTACATTTAACCAACACACGTTTCTTCTTTTGCGTATTTGTTTTTCTTACTAATCCAGACTGCATATATATATATATATATATATATATATATATATATATATATATATATAATATATATATATCCAACGATCATTATTATAGCATTATTCCTGTCTTTTTTAGTATTATGTTTAAAATTGAACATGATGGTATTCAAGAATTTATGCCTATTGATCTCACAACAAAAGTATAGAATTAAGCGTCTTCTCTCGATATATTGGCGCGCTATCTTGTTTGTTTGTTTGTATGGTGTTTTTACGTTGCAATGGAACCAGTGGTTATTCAGCAACGGGACCTCCGAACTTCTTCTATCACCAGAAATACACATCTCTAACCCTTCAGTGGAATGCTCGAGAATCGAACTCGCGGCTACCGTGGTGGTAGGCCAAGACCATACCAGTCACGCCACTGAGTCTGCTCATTTGTGCGTTACCGGTAAGTTTAGTTATTCATTACTTTCATTCGACTAGAAAATATTCCCGTAGTTGGCGATAATATAACTACAAAGATACTAAAAACGTATTCTCAGGAATTCTTCACTTATAGAAACGACAGAGAATTAGAAGGAGGAAGAAAAAGTAGCATTAGACGAACGACGTTCGTAAATGCATAAGAACAAGGCGTGATCCGACCTCCAGCTTACTCGGGGAGCGTGCTAACATCTACGGTCAAATAGAGCGTTGTTTCACCAACGGAAATTGAAATAAATACGCTACATTTTATTTGAAATAGTTTTTCTTTACTGTTTAACATGCATATTACTTTTTTTTTACATTTCACTCTAATAAATAAATCATAAATATCCCATCCTAAAATTCCTGTATCTTTTACTCAACGTAAAACACCTTCTCAGACCTTTTTAGGCTTTTCCTTGGGGCTTTCATAAAAACCCTCACCCCAAAACCCCCCCCCAATAAGAACAACAAAAACAACATAGTTTAGTTTGTAGGCTTACTCCCCGAGTAAGCGAAAAAGAGCCCTGTTTGATTGTATTTATTCTCATTTTGCAGTTGTCCGGTTCTGTCGTTGGTGGGTCTGGCACTGCTATTTTTGGGCTGGATCCTTACGACCCTTACTCCAATTCAACCAGAGATAGTTTTGCCGAAGCCGTCAGGCACATGAAGCAGGTAAGGAATGAAGCCCAAAAACATTCCCTCTTACTGCCATGGTTCGGCAGTGACGCCAACCCCTCTAACCCTACGCCCCCTACAAGAGACGAGAAATAATCCTACATAACTGAATATGACCCAACATTCTGCTGATATGATAATAAATGAATCTTTAGATTATGTTCATATGCAATATCATGAATACTAATAAGTATATTGATCTAAACCTACCTTGTTACAATTACCCTACACTTGAAAATATTGCCCCGTTGTTCAAGATTTTGCCCAGATTACCCTACGCGTAGGGCACTTACCCTACAGTTGGCAACATTGTAGGTTCGGTGGAGCAGAATTGCAATCCAATTTGAATATAGAATCTAGAGCGAAGATTTATTTTGACTTTCTCTCACCATGCATCGCCCTTCTGACAGTCAGCGAGGAGGACCCGCGCTTTCTGGCGGAGCTCTCCCGGTGCGTAGACCGAGATCGGCTCCTGCTGTGGGAGACGAAGGTCCTGGCCGTGACGAAGCTTCCCCTGCACGATCTGAGGGACTTCCTGGAATCCAGCTGGATGTTCTCCATGACCAACGCCATGGTTCTCAACTTCAACGATAAGGCTGATGGCTCAAGGTGGGTGATTATGTAAATATAACGTAATATAATATAATATACAGATAATTTATTGACTAACTGATTCATTCATTTCCAGGGGCGGCGTCTACGCTACTTGCCATACGGCAGGAGTGGACGAGGACAGATGGTCAGGGTAGGAGCCGGTCCCAGGAGGGCGGTCTGACGGCGGTCTCGAACTTCCAGCTTTACTCTGAGAAATACCTGAAGTAATTAGTGACTAGTTGAGTTGGGTACTACATTGATTGAAGCAAACGTTGCCAGTTATTCAGTGAGAGAGAGAGAGAGAGAGAGAGAGAGAGAGAGAGAGAGAGAGATGAACTTCCTCCTCTACCCTGAGAAATACCTGAAGTAATTAGAGACTAGTTTAGAGGGTAATTTACATTAACTGAAGCAAAAGTTGCCAGTGATTCAGTGGGGATGATAACAGAGAGAGAGAGAGAGAGAGAGAGAGAGAGAGAGAGAGAGAGAATCTGCTTTTACTTAAATTTTCTAGCGGCTCAACGAACGCTTAACTTCATTTCCTCAAAGCTTCAGTGGAAAAGTTATCTTATATCCTAAAGAATATTAAGAAACCGTGATTTTTAGAACTCTTTCTCCCCTCAGCTTCTTCGGTGCAGAGGTGGGCATGACGGTGTGGCCCTTCATGCCATATTTTATGGCTCGAGAGGAGCCTGTGGACGCCAGCAGTGGCGCACCTAGCGGGAGCACAAGCAACTACACTGGGAGAGACCACATCATGCTCGAGACCATGAACCAGTTTCTCAATTTCTCCATCATGTTCATTCCCACCAAATCCTGGGATGAGGTAGTTAAGTGGCGTTAGTATGGTACCTTTTGTCTTTGGTTTATCTGTTCCAGTTTCTTACTTTGTTTTACCTTTTGTTTATCATCTCTTTGCTCTGATTTTTTTTATTGAGAAAATATACATTTACAGTTGTTACAATTTATAATATTGTATATGCATTACGATCTATTTACGTAAATAAAATTAGCAATTATAAAAAAATGGAATGGAGATATTTTGAAGTAAAAAAAAATATTTTGCATTTATCCCCAAGTGATTTTAACAACATAAATCTTGTTTTGAACATCCTACTTTTTATAAACGAAATCATACTGAACTCATATGCTAAATGCCAAATCCCAGTTATATGTTCACTTAAATAAAAATCATTGCTGTATTTTTTATATTTTTTTGAATATGCTTCAAAATCCAGTTTTAAAACCTTTAGAAAACTGATTTTTTTTCTGACGTCACGAGTTGTGTGATATTATTTCATAAAAATCTTGTAGAAATCGATTTTAAGGTTATCTGGGTTACGTCTTCTGGAGTTGAACTTCTTTTTTTAATGATTTCCCGATTGGTAGTTTGCAGTCAGTAAAGAGAACAGTAAGAGATCGCAGTTAATTAAAAACTAACTCACTAAGATACCTTTTCCGAGCTCT
Source organism: Macrobrachium nipponense (assembly GCF_015104395.2). Classification (NCBI taxonomy): domain Eukaryota; kingdom Metazoa; phylum Arthropoda; class Malacostraca; order Decapoda; family Palaemonidae; genus Macrobrachium; species Macrobrachium nipponense. Next base: position 51,629,310 of record NC_061090.1, on the reverse strand, counting down.
GATCCTCATAGCGAACAGCAAAAATTATTAGCAACTCTCACGATTCTGTCTATTGATGACAAAATTGATTAACTGACTGATTCTCTGATTAAACAACAACTTCTCTCGTAGGTCATTCTCCTGGTGAAGCAACGCGTGTCCTTCATGTCCCCGATGAAGCTGGCCATCATGCCCCACCTCTTGAAGGAATTCGATTTCACAGTCCCCATTGAGCCTGCCACGCCGACGTTCAGTATGACCAAGCCTAAGCTGAAGCCCCGCCACTTGGCAAAGCCCTCATGTTAATCCGCTGACGGGTCAAATCTGGGCTTCGATCCTGGTCATGATGATTATCATGCCCGTCGTTTTTATCGTGGTGAGTCTAGATATTAATTAAATTCCGCGTTCGATAGATTATATGACTCCATATTGGTTGCGTTTATTGCAAGCGTATCGTGGTTTTGCAGTCATTTTTAAGCAGTTATTCCAGTTGGACTTGTCATTGTTTTATTACATTGGTGTTTCTGATAAATCACACCTTTTTATTATTATTAGTTTTTTTTTATTATTTCCTTGCAGTTGTCTTTCGTTTTGTATAACATTCGACATTTCATAATGTGAATTTTGAATATCGGAAATACCCGCGAGAACAAGGGTCTTCCTGGAAGGATCATCCTGGAAATGACTGGAACTCTCCTTGGTCAGAACTTCATCAGCGAATCGTCCACGATGAATTCGGCGAGGCTTCTGGTGGGTTTTTGTGTGGTGTTCTCCTTCATCATGGGCACGGCCTACAGGGGAAACCCAACCGCTTTCTTGACCATACCCAAATACCCGCCCAGGGCAGAGAACCTCCCGCAGCTGCTAGCGAAGAACGCCAAGTATGAGAACTTTTTCTTATTGATGACTTTTGCTGGCAGTTATGCTATAGATATTCGAAGGTGCTACATCTATAGTACCGTGTAGTATAAGCGAGTGATTAAACGTCTCAATCCTGTAGGGTAGCGATGCCCCCAGACGCCGTTGACTTCTACAACGCTTCAAGCAGTCGCCCTCCAGCGAATTTCGAACTCTCAGCGAAAGGGTGACCTTCGTAGACTCCTTCTGGGAAGGCCTACAAATGGCCGAGACTTCCAAATGAGTCGGACGGAAAACTTAGCTAACTGATTACAGCAATGAAAGTCTAAAGATCTATGTAGATCTTGACAGCAATTAGGCCTATAGCTCTCGCATCGGCAGTGCCAATTCATTTTTTTTCCTCGTGGCGTTTATAGCTAAAAGCTTTCATCCAAAAACAGACTTTTTTTAAAATTTAAAATTATACATTCGGGCAAGATTTCTTTTCGAGAATAAAATCATTTTAGCGAATTACACATTCTGTGATGATGGCAACTGTAGAGACGCCGTAATGCCAGTTTGTAGTACCAAAACAGGACATTCTTCGCTGTTCATTAATTTGATAAAGACCCAAAAAACCACAATTTAAATATATATATATATATATATATATATATATATATAACAATTTCCTTTTAGTTCAGCTATATTTAATAAGGAAGACCCAAAACCACAATATATATATTTATATATATATCTATATATATATATATATATATATATATATATATATTAAAAACTATTTCATTTTAGTTCAGCCTACATGTACGAGCGACGCTTTATGGAGCTAATGAAGCCCGTCACTTTACACCCCTCCAGTCATCCAGCTGACTTTACGTTGCGCGCCAAAACGTGTGGCCCATCATACGGGACGCATATTTCCCAAGTCTGGAAGAGTTTAGGGATGGGGTAAAAATTAGGACCAATCAAGCGCGTGGAGCTGTTCCTTGACGTCACAAGCCACGCCTTTTTTACGCTACTCTCGGTCTCATAAGCCATTACTGCCAGTCACATTGCCGAAGAAAAACTTCCCCATTTCACAATTTACGGCTTGTATGACCTATATATACATTTTAGTCAGATATATCGAAACATAATGCAACACAAATTCAACAAACATATATTCTTCAATGAGATACACCGTGAAATATATTATGCGTTATTGGCTTCTCCCTCTTGGTAATACTGCTCAGTCCCTCTTAATTCCTGCTCACAAAGTCGATATTTACTGCATAATATGCATTAAAAGCTGCTGCTTATGCAAAAGGTAGATTCAAAGGATAAAAATAATTAATCACTTTAATGTCCAAATTGTCCAAATTTTTCCCTAGCTGCACAGGGCGAAAGTATCTAAATTGTCAGAGTGTAATGGCTGTGTAAAATGTGGAAGTTTATGCACCCGACTACTAAATGTTCGTTCAGGTTTCGCAAAAAGTCTATCATTGTGGCGGTTGGCATTTCTCCTTTTTATGCATAAAGACAAGCTCCACCCAAAGTAAAAAGGAGCAGTCTAGTTCTGTTACAGTTAAAACAGCGACGAACAGTGGAGTAGCATACTACCTAATTGTAGTAGTAGATCTGCTCTTCCAAACTTTTACTTTCCAAGTTTCAGGTCAAGGGAGATTATTCAGAGGGCTCAAAGATACCGGTTCACAAAGCACTTTTGTATCGGAGAGACTAGCCAATTTTGGTAAATTTAAAGTTATATGCAATGAAGTTGACTCGACAGTTAATGGGTTTAATGGGCCCAAGGTCTATAAAACTAGAATAGTACAGTTGCCTATTACTTTTACCACTGGTGTAGTTGAGGTGTTTGCTATGGTTGTGCCTTCAATAAATATAAAGTTGTCCTTACCTGGTTTAGGGAAGGTTATTAAAGCCTTTAAAGATAAAGGTTTATTTCTTTGCTGATGCCCTTTTTAGACCAAAAATCTAGTGAAATTAGTGACATTGATGTCTTGTTAGGTTCAGATTCCTCTCATTGTTTGTTGGGAAAAGACGTTGGATTTGGCAATAATGCCTCATCTGTATATATTGATACGTTGTATGGCATTATGCTAACAGGTAATCTTTGACAGATTGATCAATAATGTGGATTATTTGCAGACTCGCGACAGTAAATTTCCATTGCATGAACACTGATTCCAGTGAGCCATTGTTATCTTTCCCAGTTGTGGACTCTTCTGTACGTATATGCACACATTCTTTTTTATTGGGTTGTGATGATTTTAGTCCCTCATTTAGTGATGAAATTAAAGACCTTGATTTTGGTAAATATTGCTACTAGTTGTAACTTTATGTATTGAACACTAAAGGCAAGGTCATAGAGGAAAAGTTAAGAGAGGCCACTAACCATATACTTGAGGCAGAATGCCGTAATTATCTTAGTTATGATCAGCCCTAGAAATGTGATGAGCAGACAACTGATCTGAATAGGAAGTTAATTGACTTCACGCTAAAGAATCTTTTCAGGGAAACAGATGGCAGGATTAGGGTTCCTTTGTTGTGGAATGGTAAACTATCTCATTTACTCGCTAAGAATGAGAGGTTAGCTAAATTAATTTTAAAGTCTACATTGAAGAAACACAGGAAAGATAAAGGGAATTTGCTATTGATGGATCAGACTTTCAGAGATCAGTTAGCCGAGGGTATTATTGAACCTGTAAATAATGAACAATTTAAATTAGAACACCCCAAATTATTCTTCATTCCCCACATGGCTGTTTTCAAGCCTCAACGTGAGACAACGAAATGTAGGATAGTTTATCTCTCGAATTTGAGTGAAAATGAACGTAATAAAGCTCTGGATTTGTCCCATAACCAGTGTATGTTCCCGGGCCCTAGTCTGAAACCAGAAAATGTTGTCCGCTTTCATTCATCTTCGGTTCGACAAGAAATTATTGACATTTGATTTGAAAAAGGCATTCAATATGTGACTTTGAGGGAGAACGATCAGGCAAAACTTCTATTTTACTGGTTTCGTAATGTTAGGAAAGATGACTATACCCTGGTTCCATTTCGCAATGTCAGACTAAGTTTTGGTTTACGTTGCAGTCCTTTTCTCCTTATGATATCACTTTTTTATATAATTGATTATCAACTCTGATAAAGATGATGACAAACTGGAAAGAATGTAGAGGTTGATCTATTCATTAACATACATGGACAACGGAGCCTATTCTTGTGAAAATCTTGATAACCCTTCAGTGGGCTTATTCGGTTTTACCCAAAGTGTTCGAGTCCTTTAAAATGTTTTCAGTACAGCAGTTAATAAGAGCTAATGATATTCTTTGCAGAAGTAGCATTGATAAAGATATGAAAATTTGAGACGCCTAGTAAGAGAATAAATTGTTTGGTTTGACATGGAATAGGGTAAGTGATGAAATTTTCACCAAGCCTATCAATCTTAATGCTGATGCCAGTACTAAACGTGAGGTTTTTGACCGCCATAGCTGCACAGTTCGATATTTTTTGGGTTTAATTTGCCACTCATGAACAGAAGTAGGTTTATTCATGGCACAGGCTCCAATGTTGTAAAGAAACTTGATTGGGACAAACCTCTTAATAATGACTGGTTCGTGAATGGAAAAACATATGTAGGCAGGCAAATTCCTCCCACCTAATCAGAGTGCCAAGGTTTTGTTGGTCCTAGGGACGGTGAATACAAACTAATAGCATTTACAGATGCCAGTCGTTCTCTTTATGGTGTTGTAGTTTTTATATGTCATGTTGAGACAAATCGGTGTTGTTTTCTACAAGCTAAAAACAAAAAACCGTATGGTTAATACACATTTGAAGAATAAGTCGATTCCGTCATTGGAACTTAATGCAGTTTTGTTTGGTGTTGAAAGCTTAATGGACTTACACAGAGATTACCGGTGATGTGTGTATGAAGCCAGTTAACATATCTGAATTACTGTTGTATACGGATTCAATATGCTCACTTCATGGCTCGATTCTTGTGTGTCCAAAATGGAAAAAAAATGCAGAGACTTAGTGTATTTACCACTAACAGGCTTAATGCAATCCAGAGGTTATGTGAAAAGTACCCTGTTAAGTTTTGTTTGTTTCAGGAAAAGAAAAAACCAGCAGACAGCACTACTCGCCCCTTTTCTTATAGGTCTCTTATGAAAACAAATTATCTTATTGGACCAGATTCAAACTTTATTAAGACTGAAGATGAATTATCTGTTGTCATTCCTAATCCACGGACTGTTGACAAAATGGCTCCTGTCATCGATCATAATGTATATGTGGGAATTAATTCTGAACATTCTCTAAATAGTTCCGAAAATGCTCATTTAATAGACCCTAATGATATTTTCTGATTTCAGGAGATTGGTTTTGATTCACCGAAGAGTCTTGCGGTGTGTTATGAAATGGAAGCAGAAGATAGGGATAGAACGGCAGTCCTAAATCACCTAATAGTAACCTGTTTGCTCAGGTCCCTTAGCCAGATTATATCTACAGAGCAAAAATTGTTTTTCCCTGAAGTTTTTTCGTATTTTCAGGATCAAAAGGTTAGACTTAAAGACCTACCTAGATAGTTACTCAACTAAAATGTTAGTAGAGGAAAAGAACCCCATATAGACCACTTTTCTAGCCCCGCCCCCCCCCCCCCGCCCCCCACCCCCCACCCCCCACCCCCCCCAAGGGGCGTGGCTACCCCCGCCTCCCCCCTCCTGATTGGCTCATGTACGTACGTGAGGCCTAAAAAAGGGGCGGGGTCAAAACCCCCAAAACCCCCAAAAGGGGTGTGGCCACCCTGACCCCATATAGACTACAATTGTCTGGGGGGTGTGGGCCACCTGACGCCATATAGACTCCACTGTTCTGGGGGGCGTGGCCACCCCTGACCCCAAATTGACTCCAGTTGTATTATAAGCTCATGTACGTACATGAGCTCATAATTGACTCCATATGTATGATAAGTTCATGTACTTATGAGCTCATAATTGATCCATGTACAAGCTCATGTATAGAGCATATTAGGGGGGGTGGCCTCCCCTAACCCCAAATCGATCCATTTCTACCCGTGAGTCACATAATATAAGGAATAAAAAACCATCCTTTAACCTCCACTATTCTGCGTGGCCACCCCGACCCCAAATTGACTCCTTTGATTATAAGCTCATGACGTACATGAGCTTCATAATTGACTGTGTATGATAGTTCATGTACTACATGAGCTCATAATTGACTCCATTTCTTTTCTTACCCGCTCATGTAGTACTGAGCTCATATTGGGGGGCGCCTCCCCTAACCCCAAATCGACACTTTTCACCCCTGTGAGTCACCTAACCTATAAGGGAATAAAAACCATCCTTTAACTCCACTATTCTGGGGGGCGTGGCCACCCCTGACCCCAAATTGATCCATTTGATTATAAGCTCATGTACTTACAATGACTCATAATTGATCCATGTATGATAAGTTCATGTACGTACTGACTCATAATTGACTCCATTTGGGGGGTCTACAAGCTGGCATGTACGTACAGAGCTCAAATTATTAGACGTGGCCTTAACCCCATCGACTCCACTTCTACCCCTGACGTGACATAACATAAGGGATTAAAACATCCTTTCAACCCTCCTATTCGCGTGGCACGACCCCAAATGAACTCCATTTGTCTTACAAGGCTCAATGTACGTATTAGCTTTCACCCCCGCGTGGCCCCACCCCTACCCCAATTGACTCCACCTTTCCTACCCCCACTGTGACTCACGTAACTCTGGGAATAAAACGTCTTTCAACCCCCGCCAAATTGACTCCGGGAACCTCCTACCCCCTGAACGTCACGTTTAAACTCGGGAAATAAAAACCCCAACCATTTCACCCCTCACCCCAAATTGACTCCACTATTCTACCCTGTGAGTCACGTCAACGTAACTCTGGGAATAAAAACCATTCTTTCAACCCCTGACCCCAAATTGACTCCACCTTTCCTACCCCCTGTGACGTCACGTAACTCTCTGGGAATAAAATCACCATTCTTTAAAAACACCCTGACCCCAAACCCTTGACTACCTTTCCACCTTTCCTACCCCCTGTGACGTCACGTAACTCTCGGTAATAAAAACCAACATTTCAACCCCT
>NC_061090.1:51607672-51621835 GCF_015104395.2 Macrobrachium nipponense | reverse complement strand
GACCAAGCCTACGCTGAAGACCCGCTGGCAAAGCCTCTATTATCCACTGACGGGTCAAGTCTGGGCTTCGATCCTGGCCATGATGATTATCATGCCCGTCGTTTTCATCGTGGTGAGTCTAGATATTATTTCCTTGCAGTTGTCTTTCGTTTTGTATAACATTCGACATTTCATAATCTGAATTTTGAAAGACGTACTCCCACTAGTACTACTTTTTCCAGTTGGACTTTTCATTGTTCAATTACATTTGCGTTTCTGATGAATGATACCTGTTTATTATTATTAGTTTTTTATTATTTCCTTGCAGTTGTCTTTCGTTTTGTATAACATTCGACATTTCAATTACATTTGTGTTTCTGATAAATCATACCTATTTATTATTATTATTATTATTATTTTCTTTTATTATTTCCTTACAGTTCGTTTTGTATGACATTCGACAATTCATAACGCGAATTTTGAAAGATGTAGCCTACTACTCCCCCTAGTACTAACTGCCTTCTTGCCTTCAAAGATCACCAATATCGGAAATGCCCGCGAGAACAAGGGTCTCCCTGGAAGGATCATCCTGGAAATGACTGGAACTCTCCTTGGTCAGAACTTCAGCGAATCGTCCACGACGAATTCGGCGAGGCTTCTGGTGGGTTTTGGGTGGTGTTCGCCTTCATCGTGGGCACGGCCTACAGGGGAAACCCAACCGCTTTCTTGACCATACCCAAATACCCGCCCAGGGCAGAGAACCTCCCGCAGCTGCTAGCGAAGAACGCCAAGTATGAGAACTTTTTCTTATTGATGACTTTTGCTGGCAGTTATGCTATATTTGAAGGTGCTACATCTATAGTACCGTGTAGTATAAGCGAGTGATTAAACGTCTCAATCCTGTAGGGTACCGATGCCCCCAGACGCCGTTGACTTCTACAACGGCATCAAGCAGTCGCCCTCCAGCGAATTTCGAACTCTCAGCGAAAGGGTGACCTTCGTAGACTCCTTCTGGGAAGGCCTACAAATGGCCGAGACTTCCAAGTGAGTCGGACGGAAAACTTAGCTAACTGATTACAGCAATCAAAGTCTAAAGATCTATGTAGATCTTGACAGCAATTAGGCCTATAGCTCTCGCATCGGTAGTGCCAATTCATTTTTTTTTTTTTTTTTTTCCTCGTGGCGTTTATAGCTAAAAGCTTTCATCCAAAAACAGACTTTTTTTTTTTTTAAATTTTAAGAATATACATTCGGGCAAAGATTTCTTTTCGAGAATAAAATCATTTTGGCGAATTACACATTCTGTGATGATGGCAACTGTAGAGACGCCGTAATGCCAGTTTGTAGTACCAAAACAAAACACATCTTCGCTGTTCATTATTTGATAAAGACCCAAAAACCACAATTTATATATATATATATATATATATATATATATATATATATTATATATATATATATATATATATATATGTATATAACAATTTCCTTTTAGTTCAGCTATTATGATGATAAGAAGACCCAAACCCACATATATATATATATATATATATATATATATATATATATATAATATAATATATATATATATATATATATATATTAAAAACTTTTTCATTTTAGTTCAGCCTACATGTACGAGCGACGCTTCATGGAGCTAATGAAGCCCGTCACTTTACCCCCCTCCAGTCATCCAGCCGCCTTTACGTTGCGCGCCAAAACGTGTGGCCCATCATACGGGACGCATATTTCCCAAGTCTGGAAGAGTTTAGGGATGGGGAAAATTAGGACCAATCAAAGCGCGTGGAGCTGATCCTTGACGTCACAAGCCACGCCTTTTAGCTACTCTCGGTCTCATAGCCATTACTGCCAGTCACATTGCCGAAGAAAAACTTCCCCATTTCACAATTTACGGCTTGTATGACCTATATATACATTTTAGTCAGATATATCGAAACATAATGCAACACAAATTCAACAAACAATATATTCTTCAAATGAGATACACCGTGAAATATATTATGCGTTATTGGCTCAGTCCCTCTTAATTCCTGCTCACAAAGTCGATATTTACTGCATAAATAATATTTTCATCGCAAGTGGCCGTGGCTAAATTATATACTTGAACATGTGTTTAAAGCCATTTAGAAAGAGTTGCGATAACACAAGGGGTAAATAAAAAATACACAAGATGGTAAAATTGATGGTATGGTAAAAATGATGGTATATGACCTGTAATTAACACTACAGACTACAGTCAGGAGGCTAAGAATTCGCAGCACTTCGACTCCCATCAAGAATATTGAACTTTGAAAGTAACGGTTTTAAAAGCATGGAGCATGGAACGTTTTTCAGGCGTTACTGCCTCTTGTTTCAGGCTATAAAAAGTATTATGTACAGAACTAAAATAATAATTGCCTTATGCATAAAAGAAATGTGGAGGATACAGTTTTGATGACAAATTTACTACCCATAGGGGAATAGTGCCACACATGTTCAAGAACATAATTTACACACATGTTCAAGAAGGTAATTTACACACATGTTCAAGTATATAATTTACACACATGTTCAAGTATATAATTTATACACATGTTCAAGTATATAATTTACACACATGTTCAAGAATATAATTTACACCTCATCCGGTGCAATGTAGACATTACTTAAGGTTCTTTGCAGCGTCCCTTCGGCGCCTAGCTGCAACTACTTTAATTCATTTTACGTTACTTCCGTTCATATTCGCTTTCTTCCATCTTGCTGTCCACCCTCTCCTACAATTGCCTCATAGTGCAACTGCTTTGAGGTTTTCCTCCTGTAACACCTTTCAAACCTTTTACTGTCAATATCCGTTTCAGCGCTGAATGGCCTTAGTTGCCCCAGTCCAAAAATCTATATGTAAAAAGATATGCACGTAATTTAGGCATACATTTGGCCATTGAGTATGAGCTTGGATGAAAATAGTCGTGTACTTATATACTACCGTTATCCCTAGCTTTAATTGATACGTGTTGAATATTTACATAAAATTTTATGTTGGAAGAGAGTTGCAAAAAAGGGTCATCCATATTTACTTTAAAGCATATCGCAGTTCTAATAAATCTATGCCTCAGTTCTTCTCTAGTTCAGCTTAGTAAAAAGTCTACTGTAACTCCATAAATAGGTAGTATTCTGTACTCCTATAATTGCTAAAAGTATTACATACTAATGAAATACTCTTTTTGATTCTTTGCACACAATGAATGACAAGTACGAAAGGTTTGGTAAGAATATTAAGTAAATTAAATAATCAGTGTTTTCTTTGTACACAATGAATTTTAAGCAAAAATTCATACAAGCCGTAAGCTGTGAAATTGAGAAGAAAGTATTTCTTCAGCATCGTGGCTGGCGAGTGTAATGGATATTGGACTGAGGAGAGAGCTAAAAGGCGTGGATTGTGACGTCATGGATCAGCTCCACGCGCTTTGATTGGTCCTAATTTTCCCCATCCCTAAACTCTTCCAGACTTGGGAAATATGCATACGGGACGCCCCTTTCAAGCCTGTCATAGACCGATGCATCCATGCTTTTAATGAGGTCAGTAAAGGCCCCCATACACTGAACGATTGTCGTTATCGTCCCACACACACTATTCATACAGTACGAACGATCTCCGCACCGATTTCAGTCTGAACAAAGATTTTGTCTCGAGAAGACATAGCATCATCTCGAGAAGAGAAGCACGCCATAGCCTTATATCGGCAGACAAAGCCATACGTTGAATGATCTGTGTATGACAGACTTAAGTCGCAGGCCAGCAGCAACCTGGTCGTGACAAATTCCCGCTGAGATCGTTCTTCAGACACGAAGCTCCGCCCACTTTTGCATTCAGACAAGCCCATACACAGTGTTTTTGCGAACGATAACGACAATCATTCAGACAATCGTTCAGTGTATGAGGTCAGTAAAGGTGCGATTAGATTGGAGAGTTTTTTCCGCGAGTTGCTCTCAGACAGCTGCTCTATGGAATGTAAACAGGCTGTAGAGTACTCTCCGAGATTTTCTCTCTACTCTTGCGAGTGTTTCTCTTCTCTCGCACGCGCTACAGTCTAAACAGTCTAGACAGCACGCTCGTAGAGCTAGGTTGTAGCTCTCCACTCTATTCAGTGAATATTCAGATCTGTGAAAGTTTTCGTTACTCTCGCGAGAGAACATGATTGGCAAAAAGTGGAATAAAGACCAAACAATTGCATTAATTCAGCAATACGAGAAATTTCCTGAACTGAGGAATGTCACTTTGCCTGAGTACAGAAACAAAGAACTGAAAATGAGTAGAATTAAAGAAATAGCTGAGAACTTGGGAATTAGAGAAAAAGAAATGACAAGGAAATGACAATCTTCGGAGTCAACTGTGCGCTGAAGCTAGAAAATTGAAGAAGAAAAAAAGTGATATCCAAGGAATGCCTGACGTCGCAAGATTCAAGAGGAGAGAAATAGAATGGAAATTAATGTGTTTTTGAGGATGTTGTCCTACGATAGTCATCAGGGTAGTGAAACTCCACTTTTGGAAGGTGTCGTGATCACAACTCTTGGGAGAGAACTGGATATTAAAATGGAGCTTTCATATCAGTATTACGATAATAATATCTTTCTAGACAAAGATTCTTACCAATTAATCGATCTTGTTGCTTCCATCCACCCAAAGATTCACTATACATCAGCTGATCTTAATGTGTTATCATTTTAGCAATAGGACTACGGAGAAATATATATAATATATACATATATATATATATATATATATATTATATATATATATATATAATATATATGTACGTTATATATATATATATATATATATATATATATCTATATATATATATATATATAGATATATATATATATATATATATATATATATCTATATATATATATATATATATATATATATATGTGTGTGTGTGTATATATGTGTGTGTGTGTGTGTATTTATATATTTATATTATATATATATATATATATATATATATATATATATTATATATATATATATATATATATATATAAATTTTATTACGTCCTACTGCATAGGATTTGGTTCTACACAAAAAACCAATTAATCTTCCATATCATGGGTAACACTGTAAACTATGTTCTCTCAACCCTCGCTAGTTGTCGACTGGCACTGGCTCCAGTGTAAATAGGTGCGCGAGAAATCTTACCCGACTCTCGGACACTCTCTCGCGACACTCCCTCACAGCTCTCGGAGAGAAAAACTTGCTGGTAGTGTAAACACGCTGTAGAGAAAGTCGCGCGAGAGTAGCCGTCTCTCGGGAGAGTTTAATCTCCAATCTAAACGCACCTTCAGAAACGTTCGCGGGTGTATGAACGTCATTATTTCATGAAGAGTTGTTTAGTGTCTTTGTATACTAACCGTGATGGGAAGATTTCTGTTAAATATCGAGCAAATTCTTATCATTTCGGTGTTTAATTCTCAAGTTATTTATGTCTTTAGTCAAGTGTCCGCAGTAGGTGATGTTATAACCGTTTATAATTATAACAAAAGAAAGGAATTGAGAATTATTTTATTACTGAGAGAGAGAGAGAGCCATTCTTTTTAGGGGATATAACCTTTTAGCATTATAACAAAAGAAAGGAAATGAGAATTACTATATGAAATGAGAGAGAGAGCCATTCTTTGTAGGGGATATTATCGTCGTTCATAATTATAACAAAAGAAAGGAAATTAGAATTATTATATGAATGAGAGAGAGAGAGAGAGCCATTCTTTGTAGGTGATATTATAACCGTTTATCATTATAACAAAAGAAAGGAATTGAGAATTATTTAACGAATGAGAGAGCGCGAGAGAGAGAGAGAGAGCCATTCTTTGTAGGTGATATTATAACCATTTATCATTATAACAAAAGAAAAGAAATTGGAATTATTATATGAATGAGAGAGATAGCGCCATTCTTTGCAGACGTCTTTACCCCAATGTTTATACTAGAGCTATAGGTCTACCCTATCTCCCTGTCCCCGTCAGGCTGGCTTGATCGAGAAATGGGGTGACATGGTCGTCGAGGATGCTAGCCGAATCAGCCGACAGAAGAAGCCTCTTCAGTAGCAACAGCAGCAAGAAGAAACTGCGGTGGGAGGCGACGAGGAAATTGAAGAAAAAGAAGAAGAGGAAGAAGAAGAAGAAGCGAAGAGCGACCAGCGCACAGAAACAAGCCAGGCTTTGACCATCGTCCACATGCAAGGTCAGCTGTTCTTGCTGTTGCTGGGGCTCGCTGTTGCTGGCTCTGTGTTCGCTGTGGAGGCGACGCTGCACGCTTGCTTCGTGCAGCGCTAAACTGTGGAAGACGAAGAAATGTGGATAAAATCAACGGATACAGTCGCTCAGAAACACGTTTTATTTCCCCGAGAAGTAAATTATGTAAATAAATGACCATGAAATCATTGAATCGTGACTGTTGTCAATTTGGATAAAGTATACAGTTGGTACTATTTGGTGACTAATTTCTTGAAAATATATATAATGTCAGCGAAGCATAAATCGAATGACTTATTTATCCTTCTATAAGTCTTTAAAAAAAGGTATCATAGGTACATATATATATATATATATATATATATATATATATATATATATATATAGATATATATATATTTATTTATTATATACACGAACGTACACATAAAAAATCATGAATGCTTATATATATGTGTATGTTATTATAATAAATATAATCAAGGTCTCATCATTATCATAGTTAAACGGCGTATAAATACAAAACTATACAAAATAAAGATAATGACGGACAATAAGTACAAAATCTACCGGCAAATACTACATGAATACGTATGAATAAATGATTCAGTTATACAATTATACGTATGAATAAATTCATCCTCTTCTGCAAGGCTATTCGGGTCTTGAAATCTAACCTATTAAATTTACGACCATCCTCTGCTGACAGTGAAGTTCGCATTGCAATATTGAACTGCAATGACATTTATTTGGCAGCGAATATTAATTGCAGCAGGGATAGATTACGCTATAGAAACCCGGCAGAAAGAAATATGTTAATTTCACCAAATGTCACGTCTTTACATCTGGGTGAATTATTAAGAATGCAGATGATATAATTTCGTAGATTTTTTTTTCTTCTTCTTTTCAATCTCGAAGGCACAGTAAAGCTTCAACCTCATTGGTCAGTTCCGGCTCTGAAATGATACCAAGTCGGCCAATCGTTTATAAGAGTTTCCCTCTGTACTCGAGTAAAGTGAGAATCAATACGAAAAACTACGCCCTTCGTTCCAGAGGTAGCATCACCAGAAACACTACTACAGGTCCTGTCCGCTTGTGAACAACATGTGTTTCTTAACTGACTGCGATATTGTAAGTCGTTCTGCGGTACTTTCGACGTTAAAACTGAGCTCTTTAGTTTCGAAATATATTCTCATCTAAACGCTGAGACTTCGAGACGTCATTGTTTAACGTATGCTTTATATTTTCGTATATATGTGTGGGATTTTTGAAATTGTTTCTTATGGTCAGTTTCTAATCAAAATCTTTGACTTCCGGTAATATGGAATTATTAAATATTTTCCTTGATATTTCTTTAAAATTCTGGCACCAATTCTGCATCATATCTCCACATAATGTTGTCTCTCCAGTTGGAAAAGGTTCATGATTGCTGCTCTCTCTCTCTCTCTCTCTCTCTCTCTCTCTCTCTCTCTCTCTCTCTCCAGTTGGAAAGGGTTCATGCTTTCTCTCTCTCTCTCTCTCTCTCCAGTTGGAAAGGGTTCATGCTCTCTCTCTCTCTCTCTCTCTCTCTCTCTCTCTCTCTCTCTTCCTGCAACTGGAAAAGGTTCTCTCTGTCTCTCTCTGCAACTGGAAAAGGTTCTCTCTGTCTCTCTCTGCAACTGGAAAAGGTTCTCTCTCTCTGTCTCTCTCTCTCTTATGGCAAAGAGTGTATGCTCTCTCTCTCTGTCTCTCTCTCTCTTATGGCAAAGAGTGTATGCTCTCTCTCTCTCTCTCCCTCTCTCCCTTTAATTAATAAGCGTTTAAGCTCTCTCTCTCTCTCTCTCTCTCTCTCTCTCTCTCTCTCTCTCTCTGTCTCTCTGATACATAGTGCACACGCATCAACAGCTGGTAAGTTCACTGAACACCAGACGCCCCGTGATAATAAATTCTAATGACGCCTCATTAAGAGCAAAACAAACCAACAGGGAATCATATCAACAGACGATTATCGCTCTACAACGGAACGAGAAAGCGATAAACGGTTAAGCCCATGAAATCGTCAAGTCATCGGTGCCTTTATTTCACGGAGCGGAATTGGTCCAGCAATTACTTGTAATTTTATCTCTGCCAATAACTAAGTGGCAGTTCGTAAACATGTCCACAAAATTATATGTATGTACGTGCATTTTTATTTTATTTTAACGTAAGTAATTGATATTAATCAAATTGCGTCTATGTACAGATGAACGAACTAAGGTATTCTCACCTTGCAATGAATATGTGACTGTATTCCTCCATCGAACATTACAGGTCATGGCGTGCGTGCAACTCAGCAAGGAAATATTTGAAATTAAAGTTAACGTATGTATTGATAGGTCTACACGCTCAAGTTCAGTGAAGGTAATGGCGTTTTTATTTTATTTTTTCACTTGAGCATAAACATTTCCCATAACGTGCTGGTGAATAGATAGATAAGTGTTAAGCGTTTCTGTTTCTTTATTTCCAGGTGATGTACATACTCATCATCTCTCTGTCGCTGATCACCAGCACTTCCAGTCAGCGTGGCTTGACCTGGTGGAGGGAGTTGAAAAGCGGCCATGATGGTTGGCCCAAAACCAGCCTAGCACTTGACCAGCATCTTGACCCTGCGTCTCAAAAGCCTTTGGTCAAACGCAAGTTACTCCCCCACTCCATATTGTCAGAGGCTGGGATTGTCACGGAACTTCTGAGTCGAGACTACGGGCGAGCGCTCCATCTTCGAACGGACATCCCAGAGGACACAGAAACTGTAGTGGACATAGATGCCGCTGAGGAGGAGGAGGAAGTACTAGTACTACCTCAGAGCTCGAGTCAACTAGAATCAAACGCAGCTAACCAGATGTTAGAACCAGCGAAGGTCCTCGGTGTGACTAGGGGCACGGCAATCCTGCTGCCTCTTGCAGGAAGAAATGTCACCAATAGTATCACTTTTTCTACATCTGATTTACTCATCCACATCTTCCGAGTCATCGCATCGGACTACAACATCATCCTTCTTCACGATGATCATCCAGAAACGCAGAATGCGGTCAGCCGTCTTTTGAAAGAGGAATCTCGGTCCAGGTTGATAATCGTAAACATCAGCGACCGGAAATTGGCAGACGAGGTATGGATGGGGCATTATAACGACGGGATGGACGTCCATATTCTTTTTTACAGTGAAGTGGCGACCGTGACGACGTTCGCAGACGGCATGCCACACCCCGTATGGGCCCCTGATCACCTGCTACTGATCAACGCCGGCGGCGGGGATGAGAACGCAACGGCCCTCCTGAGGCACAAAGCGTTCAGCCACAGCCCCTACCTCACCCTCCTGCAGGAGGACCGAAGGATTCAATCTCGCACCATCTACGAGATCCTGGTCTACGAAGCCTTCAGGAAAGGGAACAAGGTCATCAAGAGAGGGTCCATACGTTCGCCAAATGACAGCACCTTGACCTTCGACGTCCTGTTTCCCGACAGGTTCGAGAGCTTCCACGGTCACTATTTCCATCTGTCGAGTTGGGTCGACGATTTCCCCTACATGGTGAAGGGGAAGACGCTCGAGGACACCCATGGGATGTGTATCTACATGCTGGACGATATCGCTGGGCGTCTCAATTTCACTTACAAGGCAAGTAACTCTGCGAGGTCCTGTCGCAAGCTCAGTTTTAGGGTGTATGGGGAATGCAATTAACAATTTTTTTGAGGAATAACGAGTAATCAGTTACATAAATTTCCGAGATATCTCGTCTCTATACACTGAATATGCAAGGCTATGCCTTGATAGTGTCTGTGACTAGTACTATAATACATAGGCCTAGACAGTCTTGGACAATAGTTTATTTGTACTATAATATATATATATGCCTAGACAATCTTTGACAATAGTACTTTATTTCTCAAACTAACAAAGTTACGAGGCATCTCGTCTCTTCAGTGTAAATGAGTTAGTACATTGTTACATGAATTTCTGAGATATCTCGTCTCTTCAGTGTAAAAGAGTTAGTACATTGTTACATAAATTTCTGATATATCTCGTCTCTTCAGTGTAAATGACCTACACTGAGGATACGAGGCTATGCCTTCAAAGTGTCTGTGACTGGTATACTAGGCCTAGATTGTGTCTGACTGACTCTAGATAGTGTCTGTGACTGGTATACTAGGCCTAGATAGTGTTTGAGTATTTCTCGAACTAACTGATCTTTTTCCACGGTGTATACCTTCCGCAGGGTTTCGTAAATTGTGTTCCTAAGGGTAAGATTGATCTTTTAGATGCGTGAAATTCATTTCCCAGGTGTATGAACTGCCCGAGGATCATCTCTGGGGAGATTTGCACAACGGTTCTTGGCGGGGTATGATCGGAGAGGTCTGGAGAGGAGAGAGGTAAGATTAGTAAGATTATCATAGTCGTTAAATCTTTTTCTTTCACTTATTCTTTCCATTGAGCTCGAACTTGTTGGTAAATAAAAAATTGTAAAAAAAATGCGGTCTCGGTATAATTCTGTATGAGCAGCTGCCCATGAAACTCTCAGCCGGCTGTGGTGGCCTGTTTTGTTGCGTTGCCAGAAGCACGATCATGTTTAACTTTAACCTGTAATAAAATAAAAACTACTGAGGATAGAGTACATGTTATTAATGTTATCTGCCGAATATATATATATATATATATATATATATATATATATATATAATATATATATATATATATATATATATATATATATGTATATATATGTATATATAATATATATATGTATATTATATATAACACACACACACACACACACACACACACACACACACACACATATATATATATATATATATATATATATATATATATATATATATATATATATATATATATATATATATATGATATATATATATATATATATATATATATATATATATATATATATATATATATATTCACTTCTTCTCTTCCTTAAAAAAAAATCACAAAAACAAAACAAAAAAACTGTAAAGGGACTTTTGCATCAACGTCATGTCCCTGGTTGAGGACCGATTCCAGGCGGTGGACTTCAGCGTCCCTTACTTCCTGGATTCTGATTCCTTCGTCATCAGGAACCCTGATGCCCCACCGAGGTGGCCGTCCATCATCTTCCCCTTCAGGTAAGGTCGTCGTCACCGAGTGTGGCCTCTTTACCTGGCAAGAGCCCGTGCTGGGAATGAGGAAGCCGAATAAGAGACTGAGAGGCAGCTTGCAATGGACGTCGTAGATATTATTTGCTCTTTAGTTTCCATAGATGCATTTCTTTGTATGTATTTTATAAATGAATGTTTCCATATTTAAATAATGTTGGAGCAGTTGGAT
Organism: Macrobrachium nipponense; assembly: GCF_015104395.2. NCBI lineage: Eukaryota > Metazoa > Arthropoda > Malacostraca > Decapoda > Palaemonidae > Macrobrachium > Macrobrachium nipponense. The sequence continues at coordinate 51,610,265 of NC_061090.1, read as the reverse complement.
GTGATAACATTGCCAGAAGTATATTCGCTTACTCGGGGAGTAAGCCTACAAACTATCTTGTTGTTGTAGTTGTTGCTTTTGCTGGTCTTGCTGTGGGGGGGTAGGGGGGAGGCGGTAGGAAAGCCCTATGGAAAAGCCTAAAAAGGTCTGAATTGTTTTGTACTGATTAACGTTAACATATATTTTTTTTTTACATTCTATTTCTAATAAATGTATCATAAATATCCTATCCTAAAATTCCTGTAGTATATCTTTAACTTATCATAAAACAACTTTTTCTTACATATTCATAAAATATAGCATATCTATTTTAGTATCCGTCGGTGAAGCAACGCTCTGTTTGACCATAAAGTTTCGCACGCACCTCGTGTAAGCTATAGATCGGATCACTTCCTGTTTCATTTACAATTAAGCCACATATATGCCATTCTAATTCCAGCTGGGTCACCTGGATAGCTGTTGGGATAACGCTGTTGCTTGTGCCCATCTTCTTCTTGTGTTTGCAGACGGTAAACAAACGCTTGCATCTGTTACTGATTAGCTTATGGAAGGAAAACATACAGGCATTGCATCATTTTCCATCTGGTGATAAAAGGTGTTAGAATCTGATATAGGAGTGTCATAATCCCTCGTCATATGTCAGATCCAGGTGGAATATTTTCCAACGGTTCCAAAATCAAACGTCAGTCTTTCTTCATCTTCTTCACAGCTCAAGGGCGCAGTGACATTCGACTCGAGTTCGCTGTTCATGGAGGTCACCAAGGCTCTCCTGTGGCTGGACTTCTCACCCACTACGTCCCACCTGTCCATCAGGTAATTTGACACAATCAAAGAAGCTTCAAATCTATACTCAAAATCAGGCTTCAACAGTTGAGTTCAGACAGCAGGAGAAGAAGGAGACAGCCGTGAGTTATAGAGGTCTCACGTAAGTCTAATATGATGAGAGCAGTTGGCAGGGTAGTGTATAAATTAATTAGGCAGAAAGGAAATGTGGCGAGAAGAAAAATGGGCTTTTATGTTGTAATAATTTATAAGTCATCGCATAAATCAAATTTATGGATTGTGGAACACTTGAGCATCCTTCGACATCGCTCTACGCTCGGTGTGCTTGAATCGTGCTCATTACCGTCAAGGCCTGTCCACGCCAGGAAGCATTGATCGAAAACAGTTTGCTAACTGTTTGCAGACTGTTTACGAACAGTTTCCAAGAAACTGTTTGCAACCTTTTTTTCCAAACAGCATTTCCTAGTGCGGACAGGCCTTGAGACTATTTGAATCCGACGATTTCGCACCATAATAACTGTATGCCTAGCCATTTTTCTTTCACCTTGAACCTTTTAATCATTATTTCCAGGTTGCAGCATCAGATCTGCGTCGTCTTACGTAGTACGGTTTGCAAGATCAATTTAATGAAGACTGTTTCCTGGTCTTTGTAGTATGCAGACAAGTTTTTCCTTTCAGAATATTCGTTGGCAGTGAAGATTGCTTCCTGGTCTTTGTTGAAGTTTTTGCTTTCAGAATATTCGTTGGAAACTGGTGGCTGATGGCAATGATTCTCTCGATCTCGTACACCGGCAACCTCATCGCTTTCATCACGATTCCCGCCAAGGCGCACAAGATGAAGACTCTGCAAGAGGTTGCAGAATCGGATCTCACGTAAATAATCATAACATTCATTCAGTTGGGAGCGCTTACGTTGAAGGTGCAATTGCTTGGCAGAAGAGAATATGAGGGCAAATGATGCTGATAGAAGTGCGATATTTTAGGGAGCTGTATTGTGAATTAAGTCAAAATAATGAACACATATCTCAGAACATAACAGGCCAATTAGGTTATTCTGATTTGTTTTGAATATGGAGCACTGTACACAACATAGGAAGAGCCGAATGATGTAATAGTGGCAAGGAGGACTCGAGTAGAAGGGCTATGATAATTATCCAAGAGTTTGCGAGAGTCTGACGCACTGCTCGTATAAAATATATTGGTATATTGTCAATATTCTTATGATGCCGTTTGTGATTATAATAAGAAACGAATCTTTCCATTTCCAGACCCGTGATGATTGACTATGGGAATTACATGCCCAGCGTCATGAAGCAATCGGGAGACAAAACCTTGATGAAATTGGGAGACAAACTGCAGTTCTTGCCCAATAACGATTACCAGGCTGGCTTTGATATGGTACTATACTACGTCCTGGGACGGCTTAGACTAAAGAGAGAGAGAGAGAGAGAAAGAGAGAGAGAGTTACAAGGAGGGCTTTGATATGGTACTCTAAAGAGAGAGAGAGAGAGTTACAAGGAGGGCTTTGATATGGTACTACTACTACTACGTGGGAAGGCTTAGACTATAAAGAGAGAGAGAGAGAGAGAGAGAAAGAGAGAGAAAGAGAGAGAGAGAGAGAGAGAGTTACAAGGAGGGCTTTGATATGGTACTATGTCCCGGGAAGGCTTAGACTAAAGAGAGAGAGATAGAGAGAGAGAGAGCTACAAGGAGGGCTTTGATATGGTACTACTACTTCCCGGGAAGGCTTAGACTTAAGAGAGAGAGAGAGCTACAAGGAGGGCTTTGATATGGTACTCTAAAGAGAGAG
>NC_061090.1:51572672-51597672 GCF_015104395.2 Macrobrachium nipponense | reverse complement strand
TCATGACGCTCTAATTCCTCTTCCAAATATTCAAGTAAGTCATCTACAGGCACTTTTGTAAATAAAGAGACAGCATCAAAACTAACCATATTAAAATCATAATTCAAATTTAAACTATTCAATTTGTTTATAAAATCAACATTGTTTTTAACATTCGTGTTAGAAATATTTCCTACCAAAGGAGTAAGAATTTTTACAAGCCATTTAGATAAATTATACGAAACTGAGCCCACTGAACTAATGATTGGTCTGATAGGGTTATTGATTTTATGTGTCTTGACTAAACCATACATGTAAGGTAGGGAGGCGCATTGCGGTGTAAACTGTTTAAATAAATGGTCCAAGCCCTTCAAAATGGATTTAATTTGTTTATTAAAATGGGAGTTAACTGTCTGTCATGACATTCCCTTAAGTGTAGCAAATCTCATTAGTCTCATAAGGTTATGTATCAAAGATAGTAAATTTTGTTTCAATGGGGAATTTTTTGTACAAAAGTTTGGCATGGCTATGGGCAATCCCTTATCTCCTGTCCTTAGCAATATTTACATGGAATTTTTTGAGACAAAACTCTTACCAAGAATTTTGCCCCAAAAAGTTATTTGGTTTAGATACGTGGATGATATATTCTGTATTTGGCCAGTTCACGAAAACCTCCAGGAATTCCTTAATAATCTCAATAATTTAGTCCCTTCTATAAAATTTACTGTAGAGGAGGTGAAATTAACATATTTCTTTCTGCCGGGTTTCTATAGCGTAATCTATCCCTGCTGCAATTAATATTCGCGGCCAAATAAATGTCATTGCAGTTCAATATTGCAATGCGAACTTCACTGTCAGCAGAGGATGGTCGTAAATTTAATAGGTTAGATTTCAAGACCCGAATTGCCTTGCAGAAGAGGATGAAATTTATTCATACGTATACTTGTATACTGAAAGGAATTTATTCATTACGTATTCATGTAGTATTTGCCGGTAGATTTTGTACTTATTGTCCGTCATTATCTTTATTTTGTATAGTTTTGTATTTGTACGCCGTTTAACTATGATAATGATGAGACCTTGATTATATTTATTATAATAACATACACATATAGATGAGCATTCATGATTTTTATGTGTACGTTCGTGTATATAATATATATATATATATATATATATATATATATATATATATCTATATATATATATATATATATATATATATATATATATATATATAATGTATATATGTTACCTTTTTTTAAAGAACTTATAGAAGGATAAATAAGTCATTCGATTTATGCTTCGCTGACATTATATATATTTTCAAGAAATTACAGTCACCAAATAGTACCAACTGTATACTTTATCCAAATTGACAACAGTCACGATTCAATGATTTCATGGTCATTTATTTACTTAATTTGCTTCTCGGGGAAATAAAACGTGTTTCTGAGCGACTGTATCCGTTGATTTTATCCACATTTCTTCGTCTTCCACAGTTTAGCGCTGCACGAAGCAAGCGTGCAGCGTCGCCTCCATTTTCCCGTGGTATTCGCTTTATATTTATAATAATATATATAATATATATATATATATATAATATAGATATTATGTATTAATATTAAATATATATATATAATATAAGTTATATATATATGAATAATTATCACATCACCGTGATTCGTATAAATTATTCGAGCTACAAATGTTCTTTAATATCTAATTCGCTCTACCTCGGAATTAATAAATTGTCATATATGTAAACCGAAGGGGAATTTTTTAGTTATAATAATTTCGTGGATTCGAGGATGAAGTTATTTTCAACTAAAAAATTCCCCTTCCCCTTCGGTTTACATAAATGAAAATATATTCCGAGATAGAGCGAATTAAATATTAAAGAACGTTTGTAGCTCGAATTATATATATATATATATATATATATATATATATATATATATATATATATATATATAGAGAGAGAGAGAGAGAGAGAGAGAGAGAGAGAGAGAGAATATATATATATATATATATATATATATATATATATATATATATATATATACATATATATATATATATATATATATATATATATATATATATATATATATATATATATATATATAGAGAGAGAGAGAGAGAGAGAGAGAGAGAGAGAGAGAGAGAGAGAGAGAGAGAATAAGTACGTAATTGCAAATTGAATTGTTCTATGGTAGCAATGCAATGCATCTTCGCTTGTACGTTTAACAATGCACTACATCGCCAAAAATTAGAGGGAGGTGTCTTGTACACGATGTCAAGTAATGGATATAGTAGTAGGCTTAAATTTTCATTTGTAAACCTATATGATCATCAAATTATCCATATACATGTCATTTATCGAGAGATATTAGTCCCCACAGAAATACCTTCTTAAAACTAAGGAGATTTAAGCTCTCATTCTACCAGCCAATGGGAGATCGTTTACGAAGACGCTTAACCAAAACCCCAAGTTTTCAGCCAATGAAAGGGGGCGATAGAAACGTTGGGTATGGTAGATGTCTGTGATTAGCTTAAGCAATTCCAATTGACAGTGGAAGCTCAGTGTAGTTCTAAACACGAAGACGGGCTGGCCATTTTGTCAACAGGAACGTACGGATGTCGAAATAGATTCTGGTAAGAGAGCAGTATTTAAACCAAGTTTATCCTACACTCTTTTGGGGGGATGTTATTGATTTCCTAGGCTCTGGAGTTTTGAATAATCATTGTTAATACGAGAAATGTCCATCGAAAGAAGTATTGTGGCCACGGAGTTTAGAATTTCGGGGACTTGTCTCGAGATTTCTGTAGATCATGGAGTCCTTTTGAAGTTGCGAAAACCATTGTATACCTTTTCAAAAAACTGATCTTGCAAATTTCTGTGAAAATTCCAGGAGGCACTTGGAGGTCTGATGTGGACTTATGGTCTCTAGCAACCATCACAGACGATCTCTGACCGTCCTTTACGATCTCGGGTAATGTGACAGAGGGCCAGCGATCTCGATCTATTGTTACGATCTCGGGTAATGTGACAGACGTCCAACTATCTCCATTTATTGTCACGATCTCAGGTATTGTTATACGATCTCAGGTAATGTGATAAAGGGCCAACTATCTCGATTTATTGAGGTCTGAATCCCCAAATTGAAAAGTATTTTAGGTGCAATTTATAAAATGACTTCAGAATAAAATAAAATTCAAGGAAGGAAATCAGAGGGCTAGACTTGGGACGATATGGCTCTTGTATATATGTCACCATTCACGTCGTATGATCATGGTAAAATTAAAGTTTATTTGCAGTTTCTCAATTTGGGTGACATCGGTCATCAACGGCCAAGTACCGGCTGAATCAACGTCACCAATTCGTAACTTGAATTCATTTATTGCTCAATAACTCATTTAACAATTATTTGAGTACCTGTTGAATAAGCATCATGAATTTGCAACATACTGTTTGAATTACAGGAACAGCCGTGATCACGGGGGTCAATTGCTTGCTTATACCAGGTACATAGTGGACGATGGCTGTTAGTGAGACCTGACTCAAATTTCTCAAGTCGTTTAAAGCAATGGCTATTAATTCAGGTTCTGGACTGCATTTAGAATGAGTTCGAGGTGATTGCAGTGATATTATGACGTTTTTCAATGACGGTCATCAAAACCACAAGAGAACACCTGTACATTGCGTCGATTTTTTGCACCATTTTCTCCGAGAGTAGGATCCGCGGATGCTACACGTCAAAGACAGGCTTTATTGAAATTGTACAGCTCTTTATCTTTTATTAGAAATGGAGAGAGAGCTTTCCAGTTCATTTCCTCAACTGTTTGCAAGTTTTTGACAGCTCGATGACTCGGCCACGCCCACTTTTGTCATAGCCGGAGATTTCGAAGAAAATATCCGATTTTCTATCGATTCTGAGATTGTTAGAATAGATTTAGTGTGCGTTTCTCTCTCTCTCTCTCTCTCTCTCTCTCTCTCTCTCTCTCTGTTACAACCCCGGGAAACAAGCTAAGGACACTCCGGTCTGTCAAAATTTGAAGCATTGATTTGTGAATATAAATGGTCTTGCACGTATTTCAGTTTCATTTTATTCGTCCTTATATAAAGGAAAAAGTGACGTTGATTAACTTAAGTCTAGTTACCGAAGAAGCTCACTGTCATAGACGTAGACGTAGTGACTTTATGACATGGCTCAGTCGGGCAGGTGAGGTGACAGGTGAGTGAGTTACTCGTCCGTCCTGATCGAGATGAGGTGAGCGTGTACCGTGTTGATGGCTACCGGCCCGTGAAGGTTTTGAAAAATAATACTTATTTTGGTGTCGTTTACATCGCATGTGACATAGGGCAGAGACGGTATTTGGTTTCGATGCTTGTATTTCATCCCGTATTGGCAGAGTTTGTGTTAAGTGTTCCAGTAATGAAATTTAGTCGCGTAAAGATGTGGACATATACAGCGTCATGGTATATGACTGTTCCCAAGAGCGCTCGTGACAAAGTTGAATGTTACTTTGTGTATTATATTTGCCGTGAACTAAGTAAATACAAATGGTGACTTGAATATTATTGTACGAAGCGGTTTTCAAAGAAATGTCCTCTGTGCGTTGACCGTATGTACGTGTACGTAACGTACGCCAGTTACGGCGTTTTAAGCATCGCTATATCAACTTGTTGTCCAGGTAGGCCTACTGGGTTGGGTACTTCCTCAGAACGTGGGGGAAATGAGAGCATTTTTGTTAATCTACAATTAAAGCGAAAGTTAGGAGTAGCGAAAATATTACTCAGCGAAACTAAATGTTACGATTTTACAATTGGGCGTCATATTTCCACTGACTCGGGGAATAAGCCAAACTACGTTGTTATTGTTTTTGTTCTTGTTGGGGCGGTTAGGAAAACCCCAAGGAAAAGCCTAAAAAGAAAGAAAAAACAAATCTGAAAAAGGTGTTTCGCGTCTTGTTAAAAGATACTGGAACTTTAGGATAGGTTATTTATGATTTAATTATTAGAATGAAAATGTAGCAAATGAATAAAAACGTAGAAAATAAATAACGTGCACGTTAAACAATACAGAAATGTTATTTCTAATAAGATATAGCGTATTTGCATTAAAGTTCGTTGGTGAAACTAACTCTATTGACGAGTAAGCGTTAGGTCGGATCACGCCATGTTTTCTTTTCTGTGACTTCGTACTTTTAATATTGAGCAAAAATATAAAAGCTTATATTACATGAGGAATGCACTGGTACATTTTCTAGGTAGTTTTAGGACTATCTATAATTATTTATATCAAAATTTTCCCCGATTATTTAATGAAGATATATATATATAATATATATATATATATATATATATATATATATATATATATATATATATATATATTGCAGACGATCTTTCACTTCAAGAACGATACGGACGGTCATTTCAGTTCAAGTCGTTTCAGTACATTCATAGAGACAATGCGATACAGTGCAATTTTATTTATTTATTTATTTGTGTATTTGTTAGATCGTTCGAGTCATTAGTTACTGAGCGAGATAGGAAATAATGTAGCTGATTTGCTTACTGACGATAAATCCAGATAATGACCATCATAAATCTGTAAACCCCATCCCTTAACCAAGAGAATTAACTTAGAAATGTCCCTCAACAAAGTGAAATTCTGGACGCGGTCTATCATTGTTTTGTAGTAATCAGTGTCAGCGAGCGAGACTTTTATCTCTCGAGTAAACACTCGTTTGTCCATATTCAGGAACCATTTGGCTACACATGTTGATTTAGTATTTTTTCATTTTTATTAGTAAATTAGTATCGAGAAATAAAATGAGTAAATTTACTATACTATTAGAGATTTAATATTGCGAATTCAACAAGGTATGTTAAAATAGTTATTTTGGAATGACGAAATCAAGATAATTTAACTATGGTGTTTTTGTATAGTAACACTGCGTCCCGGGCTTTAAATAGTTACATTCAGCTTACATTCAACGATTATAATAATATCCTATTTCGAATATTAACGGTGTAATTCGCATACAGTAAATTATTAAAACACTTTTCAGTTGCAAATGTACACCCAGATATCCTTTTATTTACCTAAAACTTACATATAGCGTAACTATCTAAAGCCCGGGACACAGTGTTACCATACAAAAACACCACAGGCGGATGGACAGATGAAAAAAAAAACAGAGTATATATAGAGTTGCAAAACGAACAAAATGCCCGAAATATACAAAATATCGATTTAGTTGATTTTATTGATTGTTTGTGTGTCGGATAAGAGCATATAAACGTAACGCAGATACGACAGATTCTATGATAAAACTCGTACATTTTTTTGAGAGATCGACCGCACTGGTTAAATCATTTGAGTAGTAAAGAACTGAATTGTATCACACTGGTTTTATGGATGTACTGAAACGACTTTTGTTTTTTACCGAAACCACGGAGGAGGAAGAGTTAACCAGGAACCACTTAAACACAAAAATGCCTAAGCTGCCGTTTACGGGCTGCACTAGGAGCAAGTGCCAAGCTAAATCTAAAACAAGAAGCTGGCGCCGAGGTTTAATGCTATTCACCATTCATGGCAGGATAGGAGTTGCCGATTGAACTCGGTAAGTTTACATTTTTTTTTTTTTTAACAGTTAAAACACCATAAATCATTTTTGCTGTAAACACTACTATTTATGGAAGTTTTAATATATCCTGTAGTTAATATGCAAATGTATGGATATGGAGGTAGAAATAATACCAACGAGAAGTCTTCATAAACAGACAATGACAGGGTCAGGAACTTTCTTGTAAACCCAATTCCAATCAAGCTATGATCCAGATTCCATACTGAATATTAAGTTGGCCGTACTAAGTATATTTCATGTAGTCATTCATCCTGTGCCTCTGATTTGTCTATGATACTTATTTATGAAAGTGAGGTAGGAAAAACGCTTTGTAATGGGATTTTCACTACGCTGCCTGAAGTCAGGAGATACGTAGAACAACTCTATCTCATTCTCATTAGTCAAAGGTTAAAGTTTGGCTTCCTACAGAGATTTTCCTCTTTGCAGGTCATTTCTACAGCGCTTCCTGGCTGAAATGGAAGGAAAACTGATTCGAGGTATTACAATATCGTGCAAGGCAAGCTGAAGATTCGCAGCACAGTATTTGTACAAAATACTGCAACCTTAAACAAAAATGTATGAGAAGACAACAGTCAAGATTGCTGCTGCTGAGAAAAGGAACATAGATTATGACCTCGAATAGCTGTTATGAAGATGCAAGTTAACGGAAAGTCAGTGTTTGTCAAAGATTGCAATATTGGCAACCGTATGGCCATCTCTAGAAGCCAGGCTCCCGGTTCCACTTAAGCTGTAGACTACCACCGACGTTCCTCTACATCCGTTTAAAGTCAAACTTTACAGGATTTTCTTTCCTTTCTGTTGTGTGGAGGCCCATTCCCCTACTTCTGGGTTCACAGGGTAGTAGCTAAGAGCACTGGAAATCTTATCAATTCATTTATGCATAGAATTGATTGGATGATGAGTCATCTGGCTACCTTGCAGAGTCGAGCATCCATCTCAAATCATGTATTCATTGAGGCTGAGTTGACATCCTTTGCGGGTGTTACATTCAACACGTGGGCAAGCAGCCATTGAAGACTCATTCATGGAAAGCCACCTATACAATACCTTTCTCATAGAGTACTCATCCCCAACCACCTCACATCAGTCATGCAAACTCCAACAGCAGCTGCTTTAGCATTTTGAGTGTGGCCCCAGTGTGCAGTAAGGCAAATCACTCACCTTCACATGCTGGTGAAGTCAAGCTAGTGGTTAGAATACACCCACCAGAGACCCTGAGCTTCATAGTCTCACAATAGTTCCATTTGATGAATACTTTTTCCAATGGCGATTTGCACCCCAAATGTAGAAAGCAATGTGCTTGGGGATATTAGAGCACTAAGCACAGATGGTCTTCTGATAGCCAGTTCAACCCAGGCTACAGATGGGCAACCATTGATGTCTATGGCTGGTGGTTTGCCAAGCTGTTGAGTCCATGGTGCGCCCAGTTCCAAGTGCTAGACCATAAGTTGAGGCTGTTATCGTAACTGAAACTAGATTTTATTTCATTGCCCACTTGTCACAAGTAAAATCTATGGATTCTATGAAAACAAGAACGTGGAAATACACTTGAACCTTCAACCATTGAAAACTAGACTATATATAAAGACCACCCATTAGAGATTTAAAGCACTTTAGACCTAGTATACGTATGTTACTAGCAATAGAAACCTGCCTGTTCAAGTAACAATATAAAACTTAAAACGAAATGTTTCCGGCTACCCACGGATTTAGTCCTGTGTCAAGAACAGAAATTAAAAGGTGATATAGGAACATTTAATCTCCTGAAGATACTAGAATATATAAAGCAGGAAATTTAGAGATGATTATGAATCCGCTTATAATAAACTGCTTATAAGTGTATCTACACATACGATATACATGGAGTGGAAAATTTATGAACCTGAATATTCAGTGAGCAGCCCCGGTAACTTAGTGTAAACACCAAGGAGTTTTGTGATACAGTAGTACTAGGAGTTTTTCAAGAAGAAAGAGACGAAACATGGAGAGAGGACCTATAGCCTACCTGATCAACTAGATGAGGGCTACAATGAGGGACAACCTTAACCAAAAACCTTGAGAATCCTTAATACTACTGGATTATGCCATCAACTCCTCGATCGTAAAGGGTGAGTACTGAAGTTATTTTGATCATAAAAGTCTATCATAGCTTGTTTGTAACTGTATGTAGATACCGTAACATTTTAAATTCCTGTTTTATTCTGCGAATGTGGACAAGAAGCAGAGAAATTAGAGAGAATAGTAAAGCCTGAGTGGTAGTTACCAAAAGGAAAACAAATGTTAAATGGTGGTAGTTACTATATTCATGTTCGCTTGATTACTGTAAGACTTGGCAGGAAGGTAGACTTTGAAGGTAACTAAGAGAATATTGTACATCTATAAGAGATTGAGACGTTAAGAATTTGGTTTAGGGTGAGTAGCGAGTTACGAAATATACAATTAGTGTTTCATTTATGAAGTATTCGGATAGTATTTACAGCTCATTTCATACGGAACAATTTTTCTAAAATAACGAACCCATGAAGATACATTTCGTTTTAGTAGAGACAATTTTCGAAAGGGGAAAACTTTGATCTTGAATCAGATGCAGAATATACCTAGATTAAATCTTTTAGAGGAACTACAGTTGGGGAAAAAACTTACATAGTCATTGTACTATGAATATATGATCATCTGTCAGATTCTGGTATTTGTAAAAGCCTCCATGACTCTAAGAGAACAAATGTAAAAACCTGTTAGACGTCAATGTAAGGTATTTTGTACAGCTCGAAAGAGGCCAACTAGATGAATTGTGTAGGCCTACGCACTTATAAAAATGTGTAACAGCTATGACGAACGATTGTGAAGCTTTATAGACGAGTTTAAAAGGAGTTTAAACTTTAATTACAACTTTGTGTATATTGGAAAGACTGTAAAATCAAAGCTAGGCAACTACTGCACCCCTCTGATTCGGTAACTATCAGCAGTTTACGTGCAAAATGGGCGCCATGTTTAGTACCAACCCCAAAGGAATGAATGTAAAAACATTAAAGAAAGACGTTAAATGTCGTAAACATAAGCAAAAAAACATAAAACATGAACATAGAATCGAACAGAAGGGCCTTAAATACGGAGGGAACAGGCCGCTGTAGTGATATTCAACAGCTTTGGATTAGTATACGATTAAATATTTTCCTTTTATGTCGAGGATTTAAAGAAAACGTACACATTCTAGCATATTAACCTCCGTTTGTCACCTGGATCTTGACTCTGTAAGTTCAGACATTGGTCAAATTAGCATTTTTTTAGCAGACTGGCTTCCGATTGGTTTTCCAAATAGAAATGGTACTTAACGAGTCAGTTACGTAGCATTTGGAGGCATTTTGAACCTGATAATATTGTTTTAATCTGTGTTAAGATGTATAGTAGGTAGGTACCTACTGGTAACACATTTCGGTAAAAAGTTTAGTCAAAACAAGTATAGCATCCAGAACTAAATAGACGTAGAATGAATTTGATGACATGCGTACAAAACAGAACATAGTGTTAATATACTAGGACTAAACGTAAACAGAAAGTAGGTACATTTTGCAGCAGCTTTGTAGAGGAGAATGTGGTGTAAGGACAACGCTTATTCATAATTTTCTCTGTACATAATTCATCATTCGCGTTGTTCTTACTTCCCCCTGAGAGAGCATTCAGCGGGCTTTCCGTCAGTGTATAAAGCTTGTATAACCACATATTGTGTACTTTTATATTTTGTATTTTATGTCTCTAAAGAAACACAAATCGGGTCTCGCCGACCCACTTTTACTCTCTCGCGGGTCGGTGACCACATTTCCGTCCGCATGCTGTATATTTATATTTCCCTTGACTGTAATAAAAATCAGTACACTTCTACCTGCCTCTTTGTCCACCTCTCACAACTGGTGACCCCGGAGTGACGGTGACCCAAGCGGTTTTGGCTCAGCCATTAAGGGACTCACTACCGCCGCTCACCTTCAGAGATCCTTTTGACAACGGACTCATACGGCGCCTCAGTATAGATCTCTGAAAGCTCCTACCGTGGAAATAACCAACGCCTCTAACGGACTAAAATACGGCATACCTGCCCAAGGTGTGTTCAGGCGTTTCCTCAAACGGTTTGGCCCGCCATTCACGACTCTGTCGACCGTTTTTGTGAGAGAGGACAATGGGCGCAAACAGTACCTCGCGGGAAACCTCGCGGGAAACCCGGGCCTCCCCCGCCCCAGCGACGGACTCTGACACAGCGGCCGCTCAAGCTGTCAAATTGCCCCCCTTCACAACGGCTATCCCGTCTTCCTGGTTCTTCCGAGCCGAAGGGCAATTCCGGATCGCGGGGCTCACAAACAAAGTGCTGCAGGCTGACCTCGTCGCAGCGGCTCTCCCGACAGAGGTGCTCGGCCGAATATCTAACTGGCTGACCGGTCGAGCACGAATCGGACTTGTCACGCTCGACGAGATAAAAGAAAGGCTCTTGACAGCCTATTCCGTGCCTATCGCTGAAAGGGCCGCCCGCGCCCTCGACCTAGTCGCGAACCCCATGTGCGGCGCCGACACCCAAGATGCCTGGGACACTGTGATGGGCCTCGTCCGTCTGCCCGAAATAGGCCCCGACGGAAAAAAGGTAGAGATCAGCCTGAGCCGCGAAATATTCCTGCGGCAACTCGAGCCGGACGTCCGAAAGCAGCTCGCCCGACGCGTACACCCTAGAGGACGACGAACTACTAGAGAAGGCAAAGAAGCTGACGTTGTCAAACAATGCCGCGAAGCTCGCCGCCCCCCCGATCCTCCGTGTGCCTGGCCGCAGAGAAGGAAGAAGACGACGACGACCCAACGCAAGAGATCGGCGCCGTATCCCAAGGGAAGTCCTCCCACACGCAGCGAGGTGAAAACTCCTGGTGCCGCTTCCACCGGAGGTTCGGGAGATTCGCCAGGAGGTGCGAAAGCCCTTGCACCTTCCAACAGTCAAAAAACGACGACGGCAAACAAAACCAAGGCCGCCCGTGGCAACGGCCGCGTCGGAACTACACACCGTAGGGTTCTACGTCCGCGACGCGATCTCCGGCCGGAGGATGTTGGTGGATACGGGGGCAATGCACTCGATATTCCCGCCGTCAGGAAAAGACCGTAGCCGCGAGCCCGACAAAAACAACCTCCCTCGTCGCCGCAAAACGGGACCCCCATCCGTTCCTACGGCACGAAGCCCCTCGAGATATCCATCTTGGGGCGAAACTACGTCTGGGAATTCACAATCGCGGACGTCAGGATCCCGCTACTGGGGGCAGACTTCCTGGCGCAGAACGGCCTCCTGGTGGACGTGGGCCGCAAACGCCTCCTCGACATGGGGACATGCCTTTCCCTTCCACTAGCAGCAGGCCCGGGCGCCCCTACAATTTGTACCATCGCCCCCCACAAATACGGCAACCTCCTGCAGGAGTTTCCCGAAGTCTTCAAGCCGGAACTTCGTCAGGCGGCAGGGACGCCGCCCAAGCACGGGATATTCCACCACATAGCCACCACAGGCCCCCCGACACACGCGAAGTTCCGACGACTCCTCCAGGCCGCCTCCAGGAGGCGAAGCAGGCGTTCTCGGAGATGGAACGAATGGGCGGGATCTGCAAGAAAGCATCGAGCCCTTGGGCGTCGCCCCTGCACATGGTACAGAAACCTGACGGCACCTGGAGGCCTGCGGAGACTACAGAAGACTCAACCTCGCTACAATCCCCGACCAATACCCCTTGCCAAACATGCAGGATTTGACAGGGGCCCTTCATAAGGCGAAGGTCTTCACAAAAATGGACCTCTTAAAATCCTATTTCCAGGTTCCAGTGCACCCCGAGGATGTCCCCAAGACTGCCATCATCACGCCTTTTGGCTCCTTCGTTTTCCATTACTCAACCTTCGGCCTGAGGAATGCAGGGGCCACCTTCCAGCGCCTGATGGACAGCATCCACTGGGGGACCTGCCCTTCTGCGTCTGCTACGTCGACGATATCTTGATTTTTTCCAGGTCCTTGGAGGAGCACCTACATCACGTCCGAGCGGTCCTGAAGCGCCTGCAGGAAAACGGCTGGTCGTCCGTTTCGACAAATGCACCTTCGGCGCCGAGAAGGTGGACTTCCTCGGACACGAGATCTCCGCGACGGGCGTGCGCCCCATGGCCTCGAAGGTAGGCGTGGTGCAGAAGTTCCCAACACCAACCACGGTCAAGTCCCTGCAGGAGTTCATCGGAATGGTCAATTACTACCGCCGATTCATCCCCGCCGCCGCCCGCACCATGTCTCCTCTAACACAGGTCCTGAAGGGGAAACCAAAGGCCCTAACGTGGGAGGCCGAACAAGAGAAGGCTTTCAACGAGACGAAGAGGGCCCTCGCCAGAGCGGCGACATTATGCCACCAAGACCCTGCTGCACCTTTACGCCTCACCACCGACGCCAGCAACGTCGCCTGCGGGGCTGTCCTCGAGCAGGTGGTCCAGGGCGAGCCCCAGCCACTCGCCTTCTACAGCAAAAAACTATCAGCCGCCGAGACGAGGTACAGCACGTTCGACCGCGACTCCTGGCAGTGTACCAAGCAGTGCGACATTTCCGCTACCTCCTCGAGGGCTCCCCCTTTACGATCAGGACGGACCACCTCCCTTGGTACACGCCTTCACCAAGGCGGGCGACGCTTGGTCAGCGAGACAACAGAGGCACCTAGCAGCCATCGCAGAGTTCGGTTGCACCATCCAGTACGTGCCTGGCGAAGAACCCAACCCCGTGGCAGACGCCCTATCGAGGATAGAAATCAACGCCGTGCGTCTCGGGGTCGACTACGAAGACCTCGCCGGGAACAGGCTGCCGACCCGGAGACTGCCGCATACCGCACTGCTATCACCGCCCTCAAGTGGGAAGACGTGCCTTTCGGACCCGCAGGCCATGACGCTCCTCTGCGACATCAGCACGGGCCACCCGCGCCCGCTGATCCCAGCCTCCCGAAGGAAAGCCGTGTTCGACGTCATACACGGACTCTCGCACCCCTCGGGCCGGACGACGGTGCGCCTCCTGACGGAGAAGTTCGTCTGGCATGGAATTCGGAAGGACTCCCTCGAGTGGGCCAGGACCTGCGTGCCTTGCCAAACTAGCAAATCAGTCGGCACACGGAATCAGGCGTGGGGAAATTTCCGCAGCCGAAACGAAGATTCGGCCACATCCACATAGACGTCGTTGGCCCCCTGCCCCCGTCGGAAGGCGCCAGGTACCTCCTGACGGTAATCGATCGCTCCACCAGATGGCCCGAGGCAACGCCGATGTCGGAGGCGACCACGAAAGCATGTGCCGAAGCACTCCTCGCCAGCTGGATCAGTCGATTCGGAGTGCCAGACGAAATCACGACAGACCGCGGACCAGTTTTCCTGTCGGAGTTGTGGACTGCCTTGGCCCGCCTAATGGGAACGTCGCTACATGCCACCACCGCCTACAACCCAGCAGCTAACGGCATGGTGGAGAGAGTCCACCGTTCGATCAAGGCTTCCCTGATGGCGCGCTGCACCGACGAAAATTGGAAGAGCCAACTACCGTGGGTCCTCCTCGGTCTCAGGACTGCCCCGCGGGCAAACGGCGAGGCATCACCCGCGGAGAAGGTATACGGGGAGCCATTAACAGTCCCTGGCGAGTTCTTCCCGACCAATGCCGACGACGGCTGACGTCTCCATCGCCAGGCTTCGGGAATCCGCCGGGAAGTTCACGCCCTGCGTCAAAACCTTCTCCGACAGAACCAAACGTTTCCTCCCGAAGGCCCTATCATCGTGCAAGCACGTCTTCGTCAGGGACGACGCCCACCGCCCGCCTCTAACGAGACCTACCGCGGTCCCTTCCGCGTCCTACGACGCACTGACAAGGCATATCTCTTATCCATCAACGGTCGCGAGGACTGGGTCACAATCGATCGCCTGAAACCAGCCTTCATCATGGACGAGGACCTCACAGACGCGGATTCCACAGGGCGCTCCTCAATCTTCCTCGGAAAAAAAAAGCGATCCTTCGATCGCCAAACCTCCTAGCCGTAGCCGCGGCCGCCTCGAAAGACGGTCGAACCCCCCGAGGATCACCTCAGGGGAGGCATCCCGTCCCCGGCCCAAAACCCCGAGGATCTAACACAACAACTAATATCACGCACCCGAGGGCGCCTCCGCCGTCCAGCTCGCTTCCGCGAGTGACTACCCGAAGTACAAAGAAGTCAGCCAACAATCATACCTAATTATTGTCTTATTGGGGGGGAGTATTTGTAAGGACAACGCTTATTCATAATTTTCTCTGTACATAATTCATCATTCGCGTTGTTCTTACTTCCCCCTGAGAGAGCATTCAGCGGGCTTTCCGTCAGTGTATAAAGCTTGTATAACCACATATTGTGTACTTTTTATATTTTGTATTTTATGTCTCTAAAGAAACACAAATCGGGTCTCGCCGACCCACTTTTACTCTCTCGCGGGTCGGTGACCACACTTCTCGTCCGCATGCTGTATAATTTATATTTTCCTGACTGTAATAAAAATAATATTGTTTTTAATCTGTGTTAAGATGTATAGTAGGTACTGGTAACACATTTCGGTAAAAAGTTTAGTCAAAACAAGTATAGCATCCAGAACTAAATAGACGTAGAATGAATTTGATGACATGCGTACAAAACAGAACATAGTGTTAATATACTAGGACTAAACGTAAACAGAAAGTAGGTACATTTTGCAGCAGCTTTGTAGAGGAGAATGTGGTCTACGAAACTACGAATATTTAGTTCTGTTGTATCTTGCCGATTTGTAGGATATCATTCTCTAGTTTTCCCATGAATTAGATTCGTGTTCAGATGCTATAAAATTAGAGGTGGTTATTCTTAATGTTGCAACTCCTTTAATTCATGTGCGACTGCGAGGTTTTCATCAGTTACACCTTTCAAACCTTTTACTTTTAGTATCTTTTCAAGCGCTTAATGACCTCATAGGTCCAAGTGCTTGACCTTTGGCCTCTATATTCCACTCCATTCCAATACTGAAAGATTGCATTTTATTTCAGATATATATTCGCAACTTCAGCATAAACTTAAAACATCTTGGTACCATAAAATTGTGAAGTTCTACGAGACTAGTTTGAATTTTCTCTGCTATTCTCCAGTGAGTATGGGCCAATTTTAAGTTACTTTATACAAAATGGTTTGTTTTTTCATGAATACCTTGAGACACGTAAGGTTGGTGAGAGTAGTAACTTCCTTCTTTCTGAAAGCGACCGACCCATTCAAGATAAACAAGAGAGATTGGACAATTTTATCACTGAAAAATTTTACCATTACAGGAAAATGTTGAAATGGTTTTAGAAACGTTATAGGCCCGGCATACAAATAAATAATAATAAATAATAAATAATTAATTAATAAATATAATAATAATAATAATAATAATGCAGGTAAAGATGATGACCATTTTAATGTGATTTGCAAATAGGAACTTACAATAAGACGCCTCCCACTTCTGCATTGCATGAATCAATGTTTACAGTAGCTGTGAACATTTTTTATTTCTTAAGATGTGGTTCATAAAATGCTACAGACGCTCATCACGGGTCTGGAAAAGACCCTATATGGCTGGCTGGTCAGTGACCAGGGCTAATTCAGGTGTTCAGATGGTGTATTGCAATAAGTAACCTTATAAGTCGATTTTTTACGCAGGCTTACAGACCTTACAGACCTTACATCTTGTTCGGGTTACCCCAGGTCCCTCAGTGTGAGGCACCTCTAATGTCTACCGGAGAGTTGCTAGTGCATCTTCCGGTATATTTCGCATCTTCCAATCTTGGATGGTCTGGGATGCAGCTTAGATATTTGTCGTGCTTATTCTTAAACACATCTACGCTCACTCCTGATATATTCCTCAGATGAGCTGTCAACGCATTGAATAGATGCTGCATTGTTGATGCTGGTGTGTAGTGAATTAATGTCCTGTGTGCTTTCCTTATTTTTCCTGGTATAGTTTTGGGCACTATTAATCTACCTCTGCTTACTCTTTCTGATATTCTTAGCTCCATGATGTTTTCGGCAATTCCTTCTATCTGTTTCCATGCCTGAATAATCATGTAGCGTTCTCTTCTCCTTTCTAGACTATATAGTTTTAAAAATTGTAGTCTTTCCCAGTAGTCAAGATCCTTAACTTCTTCTATTCTAGCTGTAAAGGACCTTTGTACACACACTATTTGAATGTGTGGGTACCATATCATAGTGCAATATTCAAGTGGACTACCAACATACGTTTTATAAAGCATAATCATGTGTTCAGCTTTTCTTGTTTTGAAGTGCTGTAACAACATTCCCATTTTTGCTTTACATTTTGCCAATAGAATTGCTATTTGATCATTGCATAACATGTTCATATTCAACATCACACCAAGGTCTTTAACTGCTTCCTTATTTGTGATTGTCTCGTTATTAGGTCCCCTATATGCATATAGCTTTCCTTCTCTATCTCCATAATTTATAGATTCAAATTTATCCGAGTTAAATACCATCCTATTTACCTCTGCCCATTCATATACTTTGTTAAGGTCTCTTTGTAGTGCGTTCCTATCTTCATCACAAGTAATTTCTCTACTTATTCTTGTGTCATCGGTGACACTACTCACTACCGAGTCCTTAACATTACTGTCTATGTCTGCAATCATAATAACAAACAGCAATGCAGCTAGCACTGTACCTTGTGGCAAACCGGATATTACCTTAGCTTCATCCGATTTCTCATCGTTTGCAATAACTGTTTTCTGTTGTGTGAAAATTCTCTTATCCATCTTCCTACTTTGTCCACTGTATTATGTTTTCTTCGCTAATATATTATGAGCTACCTTGTCAAAAGCTTTGCAAAGTCTAGATAAACCACATCTGTTTCTTTTCCATTTTTCATATTTTTATTTATGTTCTCACGGTGGACTAACAGATAGTTTGTGTACTTTTTCCAGGTACAAAACCATGCTGTCCTATATTAAACAAATTATTTTTTATTAAATGTTTCATAATATTTTTCTTCATTACCCTTTCATACACTTTCATAATATGTGATGTTAGACTCACAGGCCTATAATTACTTGCCTCTAGTCTTGATCCATTTTTGAAAGTAAGGGTAATAGATGCTAATTTGTGCTCATCATAAATCTTGCCTGTATCTATACTTTGCTTAAATAATATTTCAAGGGGCTTTGCGATAGAATGAACTACTTTCTTTAATAAAATAGCAGGGACACCATCAGGCCCAGCTGCTGCTCCACTTTTAATTTCATTAGTAGCCTGCACAATATCGACTTCATTAATATCTATGTCTGATAAATATTCATTATTTTCATCCCTTATTTCTGTATCATTATCTTCATTATCAATTCTAGTGGTAAATTCTCTCTTATCTTCTGCCAATATGTTGTATATTTCCTTTTTTTCATTCGTTAATCTCCTTTCACTTCTTAGAGGGCCTATTTCTATTCTTTTATTCATCTTTTTCGCATATGAGTACAATAGTTTGGGGTTTTGCTTGCTATTTACTAGGGGTTTTTCTTCCAAGTCCCATTTTTCATTTTCTTTTGATTGTATAATCTTTTGTTCTGCATTTTCTATCTTACTTTTTAGTTCTATCACTTTCCATGCATTCTTTTCTTTTGCAAGACCTTTTTCCCACTTTCTGATTTTCTGGAACAAGATCCTTCTGTCTCATGGTAAGCATGACTGATGTTTACTTTTCTTCTTCGGTATATATTTATCCACTATTTTCTCTAATATTTTATATGATATATTCGTATTTACCCGTATATCATCACTTAGGAAAATGTTATCCCAATCTTTGTTTAACCCTTAAACACCTATTGGACGTATTTTATGTCGACTAAAATTGTCTGTCGGGTGCTAATCGGACGTATGGTACGTAGACTACAAAAACAAAAAGTTTTTTAAATATTCGCGGAAAAATAGTTATAGGCCTAGTTTGCAAAAAATTTGAAATCACACGCTTTGAGGGATGCTGGGAGTTCACGGATCAAGCTGTTGTTTTGTTTACAAGTGTTACCCAGGCGCTCATGTGCGAATTTCTTTCTTCTCGCACTGAAAAGCATCAGCGATGCATCTCAGAAACTCTTTCGTCACTTTGTCGTAATTTTTGCATTGTTTTATATTAGCCATTACATAGTTTTATATATGGAAATTTGTGCAATTTCGTATAGGATACAATAAAAAAAACTACCTATGGTTGTAGCTTTTATCAGTTTAGAAATATTTTCATATAAATCACGATCAGTGCCAAGATTTCAACCTTCGGTCAACTTTGACTCGACCGAAATGGTCGAAAAACGCAATTTTAAGCTAAAACACTTACATTCTAGTAATATAAAATTATATACCTTTATTTTGCAACAAATTGGAAGTCTCTAGCACAATATTCCGATCTATGGTGAATTTTTGAAAAACTTTTTCCTTTTGACTGCGCGCGGTAACTCTGCCGAAAATCTCAGAAATTCTTTCGTCACTTTGTTGTAATGTTTGCACCATTTTATATTAGCCGTTATATAAAGTTTTATATAAGAAAATGTGCGCAATTTCATGTAGAATACAACAAAAATAACTCATGGTTGTAGATTTTATCAGTTTTGAAATATTTTCATAAAAATCACGATAAGTGCGAAAATTTCAACCTTTGGTCAACTTTGGCTCGACTGAAATGGTAAAAAAAACGCAATTGTAAGCTAAAACGCTTACATTCTAGTAATATTCAATTATTTACCTTCATTTTGCAACAAATTGAAAGTCTCTAGCACAATATTTCGATTTATGGTGAATTTTTGAAAAACTTTTTCCTTACATCTGCGCTCGGTAACTCGGCTGAAAATCTCAGAAATTTTTTCGTCACTTTGTTGTAATTTTTGCACCATTTTATATTAGCCGTTATATAAAGTTTTATATATGAAAATGTGTGCAATTTAATGTAGAATAAAAAAAACTCATGGTTGTAGCTTTTATCAGTTTTGAAATATCTTTATAAAAATCACGATAAGTACCAAAATTTCAACCTATGGTCAACTTTGACTCCACTGAAATTATAAAAAAAACGCAATTATAAGCTAAAACTCTTACGTTCTAGTAATATTCAATCATTTACCTTCATTTTGCAACAAATTGGAGGTCTCTAGCACAATATTTCGATTTATGATGAAATTTTGAAAAACACTTTTTCCTTACGTCCACATGCGGTAACTCGGCCGAAAATCTCTGAAATTCTTTCGTCAATTTGTCGTAATTTTTGCACCGTTTTATATTAGCCGTTACATAAAGTTTTATATATGAAAATGTGTGCAATTTTATGTAGAATACAACATAAAATAACTCATGGCTGTAGCTTTTATCAGTTTTGAAATATTTTCATAAAATCACGATAAGTGCGAAATTTCAACCTTCGGTCAACTTTGACTCGACCGAAATGGTCGAAAAACGTAATTGTGAGCTAAAACGCTTACATTCTAGTAATATTCAATCATTTACTTTCATTTTGCAACAAACAGGAAGTCTCTAGCACAATACTTCGATTTATGGTGAATTTTTGAAAATACATTTTTTACGTCCGCACGTTACGAATTCATGCATCATTTTGTGATAATATTTTCTCTGTGTTGCTTTGATCGTTTTACAATTTGTTTTATACCAAAAAAATTAACTAACTTTAACCGTTTTGCTCACAGCGTGATTTGTATATAATTATATATGAAAATTTTTTTGTGCTGTCATATATTCCAATATTTATATATGATAATGATATTTTTTTCATTTCTGATGGTTGCATATTAAACCTCAGGCAATGACAAAAAATGAGCCAAAAGTGAACTCTTAATCTTAGAAACTAAACGTGCTGTGATTTTTTGAAAAAACTTTTTTTCCACTTCAGCGCTAACTCCCGAACGCCGCCAACATACGACAGACACTTTGTTAAATAGCGGCTCGGCGTTTAAGGGTTAACCAAGACCTATCGTGTCCGGAGTTCCACAGGGTAGTGTTCTTGGGCCACTATTATTTTTGGTTCATACCAGATGTTGCATCATCTACATACCAGATGTAGATGATGCGACACTTGTGGGTGTAGTAATGTCTCCACTTATGAGAATTGAATATGCCCTTAGCCTCAGTTGGGACAAGGACCGAATCAGTGAATGGTGTAGTCAGTGTGGTATAAGGCTGAGATCCAGTCAAACGAAAACACCATTGGTTAGCAGATCTTGTACAGATATTTCACTCCATCCTCACCCTCAGGTGGATGGGACTTTGCTGAATGAGTCTGAAGCTTTAACTATTCTATTCTGACTCGCATCTTACTTTTGAGAAACATGTAATGGAAGTTGCAGCAAATGCCGTATGAAAGTAAGGTATTCTTCGTTAGGCCTCATATATATTTATAACAGTGATGAGATCAATGCACCCTGTTTTAGGTCAATTGTGCTTCCTTTACTAGAATACTATTCTCCGGTGTGGATGTCTGCTTCTGCCAAAGATTCATCTCATTTAGATAGACCGGTTCGTGGTTGAAGATTTCTGTTTCTTAATAAAAGCAGTTATGACATGGACCATCGCCAGATGGTCTCTTGTTTATCAATAGAACACTCTTTCACATTCACTGTTGATCCCTGATCCTCTTATTCTGCCGAGAGCAGCCAGATTCGCTGAACAGCAGAAGCACCAATGTGTAGTAAATGTGCCTCACTGTCGAACTTCTCAGTTCCAGAGGTCCTTTATTCCTCTCACCATTGAGCTGTGGACCAGACTCCCTGAGGATGTCGTGCAATTGAGAACCTCAGAAGTTCAAGGGGAGATGCAGTGCATTTCTGCCCTAATGCATTTTAGCACATTTTTATCTATACATATTAATTTTTTTTCCTCTTAATAAGTGAGACCTCATCTTTCTGTATTTCCCTCTACTTTCTCTTACCTCCTCTTGAGAACCATTTTTTTTGGGAAGCTTGAATTTCAAGTCAAGGGCCCCTTTGATGGGCTTGCTCCATGTGAATAGGTCCATCTCCTGAATAATAATAATAATAATAATAATAATAATAATAATAATAATAATAATAATAATAATAATATGTGGCGCCGTGGCAGAGTGGGTTAGGTCGTCAATCGACTGGTTAAGCAACATTGGAGCTGGTCAGTCGTTGGATGGGTGACCGCTCTCCTCGGCGTTGATTCCTCGGGAAAGGATCTTTACCATAATTTCCTCGGTCTACTCAGCTGTAAATGAGTACCTATCCCTGATGGGGTAGGGTCTAGCTATGGGTTAAACAGCAAAACTCAGCAATGATTGTAAGAAATGAAGGAATAAACAACAACGACGTAAATGGAACCTCTGGCAACAGAGGAGCTTCGTCCGGCAGCCAGGTATTCAACACAATTGAAGGGGAAGACGGTCAGGTACTTGGAGGTCGTCATCCAGCAACTGACCACCACAACGACAGTAACCAACAGCCTGAGATTGGAGCTACAGAAGCAAACCAAAGGAAGAAATGGACAAGAGAAGAAAATAAGGAAATGTGGAGATGCTACATCAGAAGCAACCCGACGGAGAGAGGATATAGAAGAAGGTTGGTCAACATCTGGAATGAGAGGAATAACACCCCCCAAACAGAGCAGAGGTTGGCAGACCAAGTAAGGAACATAGAAAAAGAACTGGCTCTCCCCAACAGAAAGAGAAGAACTGGGAAGGGAAATGTCACGCGACAACGAATTACATGAAGACGAACTGAGAGACGATGCCACAGAAGACGACAGGGATGATGAGGTATCAAACAACAACACACGAAGAAACACCGACGAAGTAACAGAGAGGACGGAATGGGTAGAAAGGATTAGACAATGGATGGAGCCAGATACAGAGAGAACAAAGATCCCCTCCATGAAAGCCTACAACACCAAGAAATTAAGGGAGAAAATAAGTGAGGTCAATGAAATAATGGGCATAATACACACCACCAGTATCACAGAAACAAATAACTTGGCATATGCAGGAGCAAGATTAGTAGCAGAACTTATGGGGATTCGAACACCAACACCACCAGCACAACCAACCCAACAGAAACCAAAACAGCAACCTCCTTGGAAAAGGCGCCTGGAAAAGCAAATTATGGTGATGAGATCTGACTTGAGTAAACTGAAAGAGATGGCAGAAAAAAGGCTAAGAAGCAAGAAAACAAGGGAGGAACTCAACGAGAAATACAAAGTACAAGAGAGGGGACTAAACAACACAATAGAAGATGTAAAACAGAGGCTTAAGGCCAAAGCACATAAGATCCAACGGTACATGAACAGGAATAATGGATACCAACAGAACAAACTATTCAAAACCAACCAGAAAAGACTATACAGCCAACTAAGAGGGGAAGACAACCACCAAGAAATTCCTGAAGCTGAACCAAGTAAGAGACTGGGAAAACATATGGAGCAATCCGGTATCACACAACAAACATGCAACATGGCTCCAGGAAGTCACGGAAGAAGAAACAGGGAGAATAAAACAAAGATTCACAGGGATCACGACAGACACAGTCAGACACCAACTAAAGAAAATGCCAAACTGGAAAGCCCCAGGTCCCGATGAAGTCCATGGATACTGGCTCAAAAACTTCAAGGCCTTACACTCACGAATAGCAGAACAACTCCAGCATTGTATCTCAAATCACCATGCACCCAAATGGATGACCACAGGAAGAACATCCTTAGT
Source organism: Macrobrachium nipponense (assembly GCF_015104395.2). Classification (NCBI taxonomy): domain Eukaryota; kingdom Metazoa; phylum Arthropoda; class Malacostraca; order Decapoda; family Palaemonidae; genus Macrobrachium; species Macrobrachium nipponense. Next base: position 51,574,278 of record NC_061090.1, on the reverse strand, counting down.
ACAAAAAGACAAGAGGAAGGGAAATATAGCCTGTAACTACAGGCCTATCACCTGCCTACCAATAATGTGGAAGTTACTAACAGGTATCATCAGCGAAAGGCTATACAATTACCAAGAGGAGACAAACACCATCCCCCACCAACAGAAAGGCTGCAGAAGGAAGTGTAGGGGCACAAAAGACCAGCTCCTGATAGACAAAATGGTAATGAAGAACAGTAGGAGAAGGAAAACCAACCTAAGCATGGCATGGATAGACTATAAGAAAGCCTTCGACATGATACCACACACACATGGCTAATAGAATGCCTGAAAATATATGGAAAACACCATCAGCTTCCTCAAAAATACAATGCGCAACTGGAATACAATACTTACAAGCTCTGGAATAAGACTAGCAGAGGTTAATATCAGGAGAGGGACCTTCCAGGGCGACTCACTGTCCCCACTACTCTTCGTAGTAGCCATGATTCCCATGACAAAAGTACTACAGAAGATGGATGCCAGGTACCAACTCAAGAAAAGAGGCAACAGAATCAACCATCTGATGTTCATGGACGACATCAAGCTGTATGGTAAGAGCATCAAGGAAATAGATACCCTAATCCAGACTGTAAGGATTGTATCTGGGGACATCAGGATGGAGTTTGGAATAGAAAAATGCGCCTTAGTCAACATACAAAAAGGCAAAGTAACGAGAACTGAAGGGATAAAGCTACCAGATGGGAGCAACATCAAACACGTAGATGAGACAGGATACAAATACCTGGGAATAATGGAAGGAGGGCATATAAAACACCAAGAGATGAAGGACACGATCAGGAAAGAATATATGCAGAGACTCAAGGCGATACTCAAGTCAAAACTCAACGCCGGAAATATGATAAAAGCCATAAACACATGGGCAGCGCCAGTAATCAGATACAGCGCAGGAATAGTGGAATGGACGAAGGCAGAACTCCGCAGCATAGATCAGAAAACCAGGAAACATATGACAATACACAAAGCACTGCACTCAAGAGCAAATACGGACAGACTATACATAACACGAAAGGAAGGAGGGAGAGGACTACTAAGTATAGAGGACTGCATCAACATCGAGAACAGAGCACTGGGGCAATATCTGAAAAACAGTGAAGACGAGTGGCTAAAGAGTGCATGGAAGAAGAGGCTAATAAAAGTAGACGAAAGACCCAGATATATACAGAGACAGGAGAATGACAGACAGAACAGAGGACTGGCACAACAAACCAATGCACGGACAATACATGAGACAGACTAAAGAACTAGCCAGCAATGACACATGGCAATGGCTACAGAGGGGAGAGCTGAAGAAGGAAACTGAAGGAATGATAACAGCGGCACAAGATCAGGCCCTAAGAACCAGATATGTTCAAAGAACGATAGACGGAAATAACATCTCTCCCATATGTAGGAAGTGCAATACGAAAAATGAAACCATAAATCACATAGCAAGCAAATGCCCGGCACTTGCAGAGCAGCCCTCCACTGGAACCTGTGCAAGAAACATCAGCTACCTTGCAGTAATAAGTGGTACGAGCACCAACCTGAGGTAGTGATAGAAAACGATCAGGCAAAGATCCTCTGG
>NC_061090.1:51550172-51567672 GCF_015104395.2 Macrobrachium nipponense | reverse complement strand
CTCGTCGATAATGTTGTTAAGGTGCCGCATTCTAAAACACACTGATATTTTGGCAAAAAATTCCACAACCTCGTCAGCAACACCAGCGACAGCAGATTTCACTTCAGCAGCCATTGTTTTTATGCATTCCGTTCCTGGTCTAAGACCATAGCCATGAATTGCTGTAAAAATTTCTCTACAAATTTTCAGTTTAGAATAAAAGTCTGATGGTGCATAATGTTTTCCTTCACTTATATAATGGACCCATGTCTCTGACGTCTTGCTGTTAACAATGTACCCTATATTTGGATATTTAAAGGAAAACGTTTTCACTACATATCCACCGATATATTTTATGGACTCTTCCTCGATAACAGATCCCGTGGTGTCTCCTGATTTCTGACATTTAGCAAATTCTGTTTCCTCAGAGAACATTTCGTCATTCTTAAGATCCACGTCAAATTCCAGGTCTGTAAAAATGATGTTTATCATACATATTTCAAAGGCCAGTTCCCTGTCATGGAAAGATTTATCATGTCCGTTTCCATCACGTCCAGATGATACCATTTCATGGGATAACGGGTCAAGCTTCAATATCCCAACCTAGAAAAAAGTTTTTCAATCTATATTTAAAATTAACTGCATTGGGATGATCATGAGAACCCCTCATCTGCCTGATGCATCCAAAAAACTTTCAAGACAGTCTTGAATTAATCTCCGTGTCATAAAAAAAGAAATGTCATGACTGTTTTAGCATGTTATGTAGCCCAATCATTGAGTGACAAGATAATATTACAACTTTTTAGAATTTGTAAAGGCAATTCAATTTTGGGTTTTTTACCCTCATTCCCAGCATAGCATCGACCATTTTTTGTAAAGCACTTTTCTGGCTATCCAAATTTAAATTTATCCCAAATGCATTGCGGGCTTTTATGTCACGAACATCATAGAGGAATTCATGACATCGAACCATTCATTCACTGTAGCTATAAAATCGGCAGTTTCCTTCCAATTGTTGCTCTCTAGTAAGGCCCTTTCTCCTAAAAAATGCAATGCCTTAGTACATGACTTTGTAAGTAGCTGTACAGCATACTTTACACGCTGTCTTTGTAAGCCACTTATGTGTTTCATTAATTTTATATGCTAAGGCATACTCTGATACGGTTTTCATTAGCATTTCACGGACACAGGCATCAGATACACTGTTTCCATTTTCCATAAGAAATCCGTGGTCCAGAAAATGAATGCCAATTAACTTTACCAAATGGGAGCATCAGCAAATAAGAAGACATTCCTGTCAGCACATGGGTTTTTAAAAGTGACTTTCTCAGGGTAAAGGGGATCAATCCCGAATTCTTTCAAAACCCGCAAATTATTAGGTCCAAGATTATGGACAATTGCCTCAACGGCAAAGCGAGCTTTTTCATCATTTATAATAATATCAAGTCATATATTGGTAGTATATGAGTTGCTTCCAGCTTCCCATCAAACCTCTTAACCACTTTAACTTTATCATGAGGTTCATACAAAACGTCCATCCCTTTGTCATAACTCCACTTACTACCAATATTCATTTCATCAACTGAAATAACGGCAAGTTTTTGTATTTCCGTCATTGTTTTTTATTTTGCCTTCATCAGTGACAGAACCATATGAAAAATAACCGGCTCACATTTCAGATTTTGCGCTCGTTTGTTCTTTGTACTTTTTGATGGCAGAGGAAATCCTCTTTTAGTTCGCAAATATGAATAGCTTTTGGTGCTCATGCTTCTGAGAGTGAAAGCTGACGATATGTCTTCATCACGCCATTGACTGACAAGCTTATTAGTTATGAGAGCATTATCTGTGTGGTACTTAGCACAGGTTGAAATAACATGTTTATTTATGTTAATGTGAACTTAGGTTCTGTCACTTCCATTTCCAAATTAACCAGTTTCAGTTCTTGATCGGTCTTTTCCAAATGCTCTATTTTTTTCTTTAGCTCTTCCACTTCCTCTACTTGTTAATTGTATTTTGTTCAGAACTCTCTTCAGGCTGTGCAATAATTTCTTGAACAGAGACTTCTGGAGAAGAGCACGCTTCCAGTAAACATCGTCTGCGCATTTGCAAGCATGCATCCATTTCTTCTTCGTTTTTTCTGCTTTTGGGAAACTAAAATATCGAATACCCTAATTAATGGTCATTTTTCTATTACTATGACATCCATATACAGCAAAAATGGAAGGCATGGCTGCTGGAAGTTAATAAACGTGACAGAGACCAAGTAAGACTACCTTTAGTCAGGTCAAACCTCAGCCACCGTCTCCGAAACTTAACGTCACGAAAGCTCTGCCCACATGCGCGTAGCTCACTGATGAGCCGATCTCTCCGAGTATATTTAAAGGACCTTGGTTCTACCTCTCCTGAGGGATACGCATTTCAGGAGAGGGAACTGGCCTAGTCGTCAAATGCACGGTTGATATGAGTCTAGTATAGGAAGGACGTTTCAGCTCGTTCCTCTCTTCCACACACACACACGCACGCGCACGCACACACACACACATACACACACACACACAACACACACATACACAAACAAACCTATCAGAGACATTTCCACCGTTATCGAATGACGAGCTTGGCAAGACGTGAAAAACAATTGAAACCTGTCAGCGGTATTCCATAGGCCGTTGGATTTGTCACTTCATCGTAGGAAAACCTGCTATCACGACTGGTTCTCCAAACCCTTGTCTCATTGCGCAAGTATGATAGGAACTCTCATTGTCAGATAACCTACAGGCTGATATATTATTAAATTATTATAATTATATATATATATATATATATATATATATATATATATATATATATATTTTTTTTTTTTTTTTTTATCACAGTCCTCCAATTCGACTGGGTGGTATTTATAGTGTGGGGTTCCGGGTTGCATCCTGCCTCCTTAGGAGTCCATCACTTTTCTTACTATGTGCGCCGTTTCTAGGATCACACACTTCTGCATGAGTCCTGGAGCTACTTCAGCCTCTAGTTTTTCTAGATTCCTTTTCAGGGATCTTGGGATCGTGCCTAGTGCTCCTATGATTATGGGTACAATTTCCACTGGCATATCCCATATCCTTCTTATTTCTATTTTCAGGTCTTGATACTTATCCATTTTATCCCTCTCTTTCTCTTCGAATCTGGTGTCCCATGGTATTGCGACATCAATGAGTGATACTTTCTTCTTGATTTTGTCAATCAACGTCACGTCTGGTCTATTTGCACGTATCACCCTATCTGTTCTAATACCATAGTCCCAGAGGATCTTTGCCTGATCGTTTTCTATCACTCCTTCAGGTTGGTGCTCGTACCACTTATTACTGCAAGGTAGCTGATGTTTCTTGCACAGGCTCCAGTGGAGGGCTTTTGCCACTGAATCATGCCTCTTTTTGTACTGGTTCTGTGCAAGTGCCGGACATTTGCTTGCTATGTGGTTTATGGTTTCATTTTTCGTATTGCACTTCGTACATATGGGAGAAATGTTATTTCCATCTATCGTTCTTTGAACATGTCTGGTTCTTAGGACCTGATCTTGTGCCGCCGTTATCATTCCTTCGGTTTCCTTCTTGAGCTCTCCCCTCTGTAGCCATTGCCATGTGTCATCGCTGGCTAATTCTTTAGTCTGACTCATATGTTGTCCGTGCATTGGTTTGTTATGCCAGTCCTCTGTTCTGTTTGTCATTCTCCTTTCTCTGTATATTTCTGGGTGTTCGTCTACTTTTATTAGTCCTTCTTCCCATACACTCTTTAGCCACTCGTCTTCACTGGTTTTCAGATATTGCCCCAGTGCTCCGTTCTCGATGATGACGCAGTCCTCTATACTTAATAGTCCTCTCCCTCCTTCCTTTCGTGTTATGTATAGTCTGTCCGTATTTGCTCTTGGGTGTAGTGCTTTGTGTATTGTCATATGTTTCCTAGTTATTATTATTATTATTATTATTATTGTTATTATTATTATTATTATTATTATTATTATTGTTCGGTAAATGACACCTATTCATATGGAACAAGTCCACCACAGGACCACTGACTAGAAATTCAAGCTTCAAAAGAATGTTAAAGTGTTCTTTAGGAAGAAGTAAGAGAAGGTAAAAGGAAATGCAGAGAGAGGATATCTCACTTATTAAAAAAAAAGACACGAAGAAACTAATCATTTAGTAAATAGATAATACTCACTCTTCTGAAGTTCCATAAAATAGCTCAATTCCAGACTGGGATGAGCATTCTTGTCCTTACTGAATATTATTGAATTCATCTTATAATCGTCCCTTCCAAGGCCCCTAGCTGACTTCATATGTCCCAGCGCTCAGCCTGTTCTATTTATTCTGTTCCAATAATATGTCGAAAATGTTATTCCAAAAGCAAATTAAAGGCTGTCATTCAGAAAAGGTTTTTAGAGTTGTTAAGCAACACAACTACATCAGCTTTACAAGAGAATTTTGATTTTGTGAAGACCTTCACGTTCATGAATGTTAAATACGTAGGCGCCTCAGTGGCGTGGTCGGTATGGCGTTGGCATGCCACTTCGGAAGCCGCGAGTTCGATTCTCGGGCATTCCATTGAGAGTTGTGTATTGCTGGTGATAGAAGTTCACTCTCGACGTGGTTCGGAAGTCACTTATTTAAAACCGTTGGTTCCGTTGCTGAATAACCACTGATTCTATGCAACGTAAAAACACCATGCAAACAAACAAAGAATACGTGGTCATACTTCTAGATCAAATGAATACGTTTTGATGACCACATTAGATACATCTCATTACTTTGCATTAGTTCATCTTCATTTTCGATATGGTTGTATTTCTTGCAATGGTTTTGTTAGTTAGGAAGTACTCATAGTAGCGTGAGTCTTGAAATGGAGAAAAAATTCCATGCTTATGTATGGGTGGACATATTTAGAAATATATGTACCCATACATTTTTTTATTCATGATTGTATCTTTAGGCTAAACATTATAACAGCTCAAAAAGCTTTGCCTACTTTATGAACTGTCAGAAATATCTTTAGCTGAATATGAAGTTGAGTTTTATATATTTTTCAGGTTGGTTTTTGTTCTTAAAAATCTTGCACAGGTTATGGGAATTATATATATATATATATATCTATATATATTATATATATTATAGATATATATATATATATATATATATATATTATGATAAAACCATTTTCTTGGTTTTATTTGACACCCGGAGAACTTTAAATAATTTCAACAACTGTACACAAGGGAGCCAGAATTAACATGTCCTTAGAAATGTCAGTTAAAGCATTTTTGTAGGCGAAATTCTTTTGCAAGACTTGAATCAGTGGGCTACTTGTCGAACACCCACCCTCTATTGTGTAGAAATTCCTCCAGAATTCAATTTATTTTGATGTTGGTTTTCTAATTGGTTCTTAAGTGAATTTAATTACTTTTTTCTCTCTACAGAAGTTCAAGACGTCCTGCAGTTAAATGTTCGTAGTACTAGACAAACAAACGGTGGTTCTCCTGCCGTGAAGCAGTTAGTTGTATAGTCAATAGATGGCTCTGCGGTATACTTGTGTTTTGCAGGCCTTGCTACTCCTTCCTAGATTGGGGTGAAAAAAGAGGAACACCACTCAGTTCGCATCGTACGAAGAGTTACGCCAGCAGTTTTACAGTTTTACCGGGAGTGATTATTGCAGCCGTACCATTTATCCCGGTGACGTCAGCTGGCACTCAACGTCGCCAAATACGACGGGTCCTATCATCAGAAATTCCAAACGATCAACACTGCACCAACCAAGTAAGTCCCTTTATCGTTTTTGGTGACGTAGGTTGTGACTCCCCTGTTCAGTGACTCGCTATATTGTCCACAGTGATATCCCAACCGTCTCCTATTGGCTCAGGAGAACCGTGATCTCCTTGCTGTTATATTTTGCCATTATTAGATGCGTCTCGGTCTTCCCTTCTGTTTGCAGTCACGGGTCTCTTTCATTTATAGGTTTTCCTGGAACCCCCGTCACCGATTGCTTGAAATTTCGTTCAGTGAGTTTTTCTATTTACAATAATTAGGTGATTAGCATAAATCAAAATCACAATTCACCGATTATTTTATTCTGTTTCACTTAACTGGTGTCCAAATGAAAATCAAGTATTCAGTGTTTTTTCGAAATGGTGACCGTGGCAAGATCTCTCGGACGGAACTTCTGGCTTTTGGATGAGTTCCGTGATGGGAAGAGCGGAGAATTTTTCGTTTGCTTATTTAGCTTATTTGGAAATTCTGTTCTTATTATTTAGCCTTTTCTTGAGAGAGAGAGAGAGAGAGAGAGAGAGAGTTGTGTTTTAGTATTTAGCTTTTTTTTAGCATTTTTTTGTCAGTATTTACCTTTTTTTTGACCTTCTTATGTCAGAGATTTAGCTATTTTTTTATCATTTTTATCAGAGATTTAGCTGTCGTTTTTTGAGCTAGCCCTCTTAATTTATAGATTTAGCTATTGTTTTGGAGAATCTTATCTTAGAATTTAACTGTTGTTTTTGGTTATTTTTATGTCTGAGATTTAACTGTTGTTTTTGGACGTTCATATATCAGAGATTTAGCTGTTATTTTTGGACACACTTATGTCAGAGATGTGGCTGCGTTAGAGTCTTGTAGTAGTGTTCGATGTTGAGTATATATATATATATATTCCCAGAACCACCTTTTCAACATTTCTTGGTAACGCACACACGCACACACACAGACATATATATATATATATATATATAATATATATATATATATATATATATATATATATATATTACAGTCCCGAATTAGGAAGAATTACACCATAAACAAGATAAGAAATTGAATGAATTAAAAACGATAACGGTAAATAAAAAATATAAACAAGGCGTGATCCGACCTCCAGCTTAATCGGGTACGTGCTCAACTCTGCGGTCGAATAGCATGTTGTTTCACCAAGGAATATTGAAGTAAATACGCCATGTTTTATAAGAAATAATTTCTCTCTACTGTTTAACATGCACATTACCTACTTTATTTTGACATTTTCATTCTAATAAAGAAATCATTAATATCCTTTCCTAAAATTCCTGTACCTTTCAACACGAAACTCCTTTTTCGGATCCTTTTAGGCTCTTCCATAGACCTTTCCGATCCCCTCATTGTCGATTACCCTTTGAATGTGGGATAAAAAAAATAAAATAAAAAACTGCTACGTTCATTAATCACCAGTTGATTAGAGAAAAAAACCTTTATAGGACAATCATATCAGGTCATTTACGTTTATTTTAGTTTTTGCGAGTGTAAATGAGCATCAGATCTAACGGTAATGGAAAATATCCCTAATTTAGATATCACCCCTTTAGAACATCAAACATCAGTATATGTTCTAGAATGTTATAACAAACGTCAATTTAAATACAGATATATTTGGGGACATAGGTTCTATAGTTTGAAAAAATTATATAATATATATATATATATATATATATATATATATATATATATATATATATATATATGCGAGTTAATTGTTTAGAAAAAGCCATTCTATCTTGTAAATACTCCCCCATCCATATACAAACTACCCTGACATATTCGCCAGTAGAATTCGAAATGATGGCCCACTAACTCTCCTTTTTTAAAGATCGTGGTAAAATGCTTCGGTTGTTTGATTGTTATTCGTCAGGTTGAAGGATTTTTGTGGGTTATATCCAGGTTAAAAAATACATTTCCTTAAGGCTCCCATACACTGAGCAATTATAAGAACGACTATATGAACAATTGTCGTTATCGACAAACGCACGCACTATTCAGACAGAATGAACGATCTCCGCACCGATTTCAGTCTGAACAAAGATTTAGTCTCGAGAAGACATGGCATATCATCTCTAGAACAGACGTACGCGATAGCTAAGTTATATCGGCAGACAAACCCATGCTTTCAACGAGCTGTGTCTGACAGATTTAAGTCGCAAGCCGCCAGCAGCAACCAGGTCGTGGCAGATCGTTCTTCAGACACGAAGCTCCGCAGACAATCGTTCAGAGTATGGGGCCCTTTAGAATGCTATTCCTCTTTCATACCGCACACACACACATACACTGTTGTAAAGGACATTTATATGTATATATGGATTATGTGAACATTGTTCGAAAACAATTAATCGAAAACAATTATTCGAAAAACAATTATTCGAATGGAAAATTGTTCGAAAGAAAGTTATTCGAAAGGACAATTATACGAAATGGTAATTATTCGAAATGTAAAATTCTTTATTTAAACAAATGTGTAAAAATACCAAAAATGATGAAATCTTTTAAGTATGAATGTTATTACTAAAACTATTAAAATAGATTCATGATAAAACAGATTTTCTTATAAATGCAAGTTATGCGCTACAGCGCGCAAATACTCTAATACTGAATACTCTTCAAAGGTTGCCACTAACTTTTTTATCCTTTCATTCAAGTCACGATATTTCTTGGAACTCTTCATATTTGTGCTTCCTGCTCTTACTTTTGCAATGTGAATTTCTTGTAAACCCTGCTCTCTTTTTAAAGCATCTAGGAACTTCCATATTGTTGGATGATGAGATAACATTTGCTGTAAAAAAGCTCTGTGCCATCCTTCAAGTGCGTTGTTAGTCCTAGGCAAATCAGTATTGACTCTCAAAACAAGACCACATACTTATTTCAAACATAGGACTACGTCGATGACGTCTTGAAGGACGACCAATCCATGAATCTTCAAAATAATCTAAAATAGGATTTACATCTTGAGGATATATATTTGAATCTAGTAAAGCTTCAAATGATTCAGTAACTTTGTCAACGGGGACAAAGGCTAGGGCTAACAGCATTCGAATTTTTAAAGCAAATTCGGAATCTGTATCGTATCTCACTTTCAGACCACAATCACATATCTTTCGATACAAGCACTGGCCTAAGTGGAAAAGGCATCCATAATGAGAAGCTGTGCTGAATTCTTCTTTAACGGCAGTTATAGCTGCAAGTTCAAAGTCTGAAGTTATGGTTGAAACTTGTAAATTTGGAACCATATACTTAATTTGAGCAAATAATCTTCTATAAGTTTCAGCCCTTTTATCTGGAAGTAAGGCGTAGACCACAGGAATGGTGTAATTATTCTTCACAGCATGTACAGTATATAATTATTCAAATAACTGAGGTACAGTTTTAAATGTTCCGTCCACTTGTAAATTTGCACTCTTCTCAAGTAGACTCAAATTATTCTGAGTTACAAATATAAGCATTCTATCATCGTAATGGCCGGAATCATATAGCAAAAACTGCTCCCCTTTATGAGTTTTAGTTTGGTCAGTTGTTAAAACAATTTCCCGTCGATTAGTTCTTTTTATAGAGCTTCTTTGTGGTAAAGCTTGCGCGGCACTTTCACTTAATTGCGATGCAAGTGCAGAAATGACATACTGAGGAGAATCACGGCTTTCTTTCGCATCACTTTTCATTTTGTTCATAAAACTGCGCACTTCTGTATTGACAGCATCACCGGAGTTATGTTCACGGGGAACTTTAATCACTTCACCATCATTGGTAATTGTTCGGCTTTTGCAATACGATGCGAACTTATTGCACTTCCAATATATCTTGTTACCAACTTGCTTGTCTTTCACGAATAGGAAACCATCGATTTTAAGCATAGGCTTGCCTTTTTCACTTGAAATGTATTCGGCCATCACTGAAGGGCTGCAGTATTCCGAAGAAATGAAGTCCTTGGTGCTTGATGTCCTTCATGACGTTTATTACCACTAAGAAAATCGGATAACGTTCAAACAAACATTTGAACTAAGAAAATCGGATAACGTTCAAACAAACATTCAAACAGTTATTTGCCTATTTGAACAATTGCTTATTAGAGTAAGGTTCAAACAACATTTCGAATACTTATTTCGTATAATTGTCCTTTCGAATAACTTTCTTTCGAACAACTTTCCATTCGAATAGCTGTTTTTCGAATAAATGTTTTCGATTAATTGTTTTCGAATAATTTTCATGATACGGTATATATGTTTAATATACATGTATATATATGTATATATACACACAAATATTAAGACAAAATCCGCTCAAGAACTCCAGCGGACTCGTAGGAGATAGCATAAGTGTGAGACTTGACACCTCATGGAAAATCATATACTTAACATTGGGGTATTGACTTGAAGACGGGAAATACAGTGATATAAATAGCTGAGGTCAAGTGGCTATTTGCGCGCGAGGGCGGGGGTGTGGGGAGGGGGAGAGTGGGAGGAAAATAGTCCTTTTAAGAAGAAAAATATACATGTATACACATGTATACAGGGTGTCCATAAAGTCCCATTACCATTACAAGCAATAAATACTTGCAATGGTACTGGGACTTTATGGACTTAATGGTAAGATATAAGGTAACAGATTGATTATAGGCTACCTGATTTGTTTATACATATGTATATGGATTCATATAATTATGATTAATATATGTGCACTTCAAATAGATTCCTACTGCGTACACGCAAAGATATATTTAGATTCTGTTATTTATGATCATTTATATAAGAGATTCCTATTGCGTACACGCAAAAAATATATTTCGATTCTGTTATTTATGATCATTTATAGATATAGGATACATGATACTTTATATATATAGGATACATGACCGAGGTTATACTACTTCACTTTTAACTAGCTTTCGAACCACTTTTCGTCCATTACACAGTTCCAGACAACCACCTTTAGCCAAATGAAACGGCCTTTTTCAATGGTTAAAACAAGGGGAAAATTTGCCTGGGCGGGTCCAACGTTCTAGTTTTGCGCTCATACTTATTCTCTGCATCCTAAGCTACACGATTACGTTCGCGATGAATAAAAAAACATCCCCAGCACGAGTCCTTCGCCAGCAAAGTAGAGTTGAATATCCTTCGGGTCGTAATTGTCGGAAGTATGTCCCATTCGTAGTCGATTCCGACAGCCGCCGGAGCATTCCGCATTAAAACGAGATTAACGACGAGATACGGTGTCGGTCGAAGAAGTCCATGAAATTCCTTTCACATTGTAGGCGGTTGTTACTTGACTGTAGTCGTCCGCTGCGACGAACGATTTTTTGAAGTTGCGATGTGAAACTCTCGTACTGCAGGATACTGTAACCAGGTTCCATTAATCCGCCTGCAAGTGAAATTATACTTGTCACAAGGGCAAAGTAAATTCAAACGACATCCAAATACAGGGGAGGGAAGAGAGCCATTTAGACCAGACTTAACCCACATGAATTCGCTGATATATTGGAATTCAAAAGAGTCAGCTGTACAAACTTTTTTATCCATGGCATTAACAATGAGTGAACCTATCCAGGTCTATGATGACTGTAAAAATATCCATAATTATAACAAATAAACAGATATCTATACAAATCCCAAAGAAAATTCGATATTACTGGTAGTAAGTTACTAGACAAAGAAGTGGAAAACGGAGCTATTTGTAAGATTGCCAGGCAACATAAGAGTCAAAGAGAATATTAATCATGACTCTATGTGCCCTAACAAAAGTTTAATATTCAATTTTCTCGCGCGCATCCTCTGAGGTTAATTTTAAAAACTTTATTAATAGGTAGGAGATGCAACGAAAAAAACCCACTATGTAACTAATTTCTAAATAAACTTTGGGTTTTTCAAGAAAATGTGACATTTTCCCATGAATGTTTTACTTGAATTGTAATAGGCTAATGTTGCAAGTAAATATTTCACATATATATCTTGATACTTCTAAAGGTGCTATGAGGTTCAGAAAAAATTAATTCATTTTGATGTTATAGAAATTCTATTTCCTTATTTTGTTTGTTTTATAATTTTAAAATTTATTAATTTTAAAATGATTGCAAGTTGCATTGCGCATACCGATAGACATTTGTGCCTAACGTCTGCCTTGCCCATGAGAAGTTCGGGCTAAGCATTCCTTTCTCCAGCAACCTGCTTTGCAATCGCGAGATGAAGCCTGTGTAAGCAGATTATTGAGGTTAAAAGGAACAAATGCTGATACGGCAATGATGACGTCGTCACTTGGCAGGAGATTGCTCTCAGCCAGCTAAGAGTTACGTTACTTGCTGTAAGAGATACGACTTTAGGATAAATTTTTTGTTTTTTAATACTCGACCCACATGAGAAGAATGTCTGAAAAAAACAGTACCAAATTGAACAATATATTAGTTTCATGTTGGAAAACTGCAAGATTATGTTAAATTAAATATTCCTTATTGAAACTAATGAAAAAGGTTTCCATACAAATTCTATATATATCATTAACCTGTATAAGATTTCATATAGGATTATTTCATAGATAACATTTTCACTTCTAGACTTCCTGACTTTAAAATCTCTTTTATTTTATTTTATTTATTTTATTTATCATTATTTTATTTATTTATTTTATTTTTGTTTTTTGTTTTTTTTTTCATTGACTACGAATATAAATCACCGGGACAGACAATATGTCAGTAGGTTTTGATATGTGTTTGAACTTTTAGCTTATTTGTCATTACTAAAGCGTTAAGTTAGAGTTCAAATCTTTACGCATATATATTTGGATACTTAATAACCTATGGTTACGTTTTGCTTATTGATTTTATCGTGATTCCTTTTTTATTATAATTTGTAACCCTTCCGACTTCTTACGGAGTGTATTATATTGACTCCACTTGTATCCATATTTATTTTATTTTTTTATATTTATTTATTTATTTATATATATATATATTTGATAAATTAATCGTTGGCTTGAATATGTGGAAAAGTGTTCTAGCGGCGTACCGTACAAGGCTACTTGCGGCATCAATTCTATAGATACAAGATATAAATGATAAACGTATTTAAAACCGCGAGAACGCTATAATCCAGTTCGGATCCAACATCACGAGTTGTAACTCGTAAGACATTGACACTTCCTATTTAATTATCCGTTATTCTACCAAACCGATTGACTCTGGGTGATAAAATATATTATTGGTTTTCTTAATGGATAGGAATTCACACAACGTGTTAAGGAGATTATTATTGATTTACACCACCCGAGTCAGATTATCATGTGTTGAATTCCATGTTTACTGATTTAGCACTCATAAATATTCGTAACGCACTCAATTGCGGTGTTTGTTTTTAGTGCTATTAATTCTATATAACGTGTCAAGGAACTATTAACACTAAGAAGTGTTTATTCCCTCTGTCAGACTCGTAATTCTGTTAATAATTCTACGTATATTCTTTCAAGGATTGATTTGGCACAGGATAGGCCCTTAAACTGACAGGTGTCTTAGTGTATCCCTTGTTTTCATGACACGTGTTACAATTAGTTATGTGCTTTTTATATCTGTAAGCATTGTAGGCCAGTAAAATAGTGATTTGGCTTTCTGTGACATAGTAGGGAACCCTGGATGACGGAATGCAACCAGTTTATGACGATTGATATGAAAGAGATTATTATTACTACCTGGTCGTTAGTTATCGCTGCTGTGTTTATTCGGGTTTTCCTCGTCACAGACCTACATATAATATTACATTTGATTACATTATTCTGATACACATACTTTAAATGTACTTTTGCTTTAGGGTTTCTGCTCAAAAGTGTTTATTGTTTTTGCTTAGCCACTGACCCTGTTTCCGTTTCGAAGTGTTTATTGTTTGGTGTTTATTGCTGCTGACTCTGTTTCCGTTTCGAAGTGTTTATTGTTTGGGTTATGTCTGTTGACTCTTGCTTTGTTCAGTTTGTAACAGTTCTGCGCTCCAACCCAGATATTCAATGCTCGCGATCTCTTGGGTTAAGGAATTTTCTTGTTTAGATACGGTTTTAACAATAGGCACGGATGTTTCTATATTATTTAGTCTAATTAATGGTTCTTTGCAGTATGGTGCGGGATTGCGGGATAATGCGTCAGCTATGATAATTGCTTTCCCAGATAGATATCTTATCTTGGCTCCAAAGACCTGAATGATCATTTGTCACCGAGTTCCTTTTGGACTGTGATTAAAGCCTTTGAAAAACTCGGTAAAGGACTCATGTTCAGTAAGGACTTTATCAGGATAGCCATAGATTATGAACTTAAAATGTACTAGTGTTAAAGATACCTAGCCCTTCCTTGCCTATTACTGCCCATATTTTTATTTCAGAGGGCTTAGTTTACAATGAATAAAAAGAGATAGGAAAGAACTGTTTATCATATTGCTGAAGTAGTATCCCTCTTACCCCTTGGTCTGAGGCGTCTGTTGCAATAAAAAAAAAATTCCTTATTTAAATCAGGGATTTTTAAGTTAGGTAAGCTGCATTATTCCGCTTTTAAGATATCGAACGCCTGTTGTTGCTTTTTAGACCATAATCAATCTACGCTCTTCTTCGTAAGATCTGTTAAAGGAGCTGTCATGATTGAAGAGTTACATATTTACATACGATTGTAATACCCACTACAGCGCAAAAAGTGCTGTATCCCCCTTTTACGTTAATAAGTACCGGAAAGTTATGAATAGCCGACACCTTACCATGGACTACTTTTAAGACCTTGACCAGACACATAAAACCTAGATAAACATGTTCGGTTTAAAAAACTCACATTTAGATATTTTACTCTGAGATTATTTGTCTTTGTCTCTGTAGCACTAGCTCTACTTTATGTGAATGTACTTCTAAGGTATTAGAAAAGATTACAGATCATCCATATAGGCATGTAGGTTATCCCCTAAAAGTCTCCAAACACTATATTGTAATTGGGGCGCAACGTAAGCCGGAGGCATACGTAAAAATGATAATGTCCCCTGAGTGTGCTGAAAACGGAGTATGAGGTACAATCACTTAGGTAATGGTATCTGGTAAAAGCTTTTAAGTAAGTCCAAGTTGGTGAAAAAAAATTTATTCTAACCTAACAGAGATAAGATGTCGTCGGTATATCGCACTGGAAACTATCGGAAGTCGTTTCCTTGTTTAAGCGACAGAAATCTACGCAGATACGCCAAGTCCGATCTTTTATGGCATGACGTCTGAGGGAAAAATTATATGGGCTATTTGATTTCCTAATGACTCCTATTACTAACATTTTTCAACTTCGTCATTTCTCTCTATTTTGAAATTTCATTGAGAATCTATACGAAGTACGTAAATAGCTTTATGTTTGTCCTTAGACCGTATTTTGTGTTAAATTACATCCGTTTTTTCTCCCAGAGATCACTCGCTAGTGGAGAAACTTCCTGGTATTCAGGTAAAAGATAAAAAAAAATTTCTGCTGAATCACCTCTGCTTGAATGACTTTACGGATATTACTTTAGATAGATTATCAGAGAGATTCATCCACGACTGGTTGGGCGTGATTAAAAATTAGCAACAATAAAAAATGCGATATTTATAACTTCCGTATCCACGATATGTATACTTTTAGGGCTTTGTTCGCGGAAATCGTTATATTTCAGAGTGTCGGGAAGGATTAAAATTTCATTTCCCAGCAAAGTCTTTTTACACGCACTAAGACATTCGAGGGTGCATGCTTCTCGAGATTTTGCGTGCAAAGTACGACTGCGGTTGTGGGAGAATTCTGTTGGGTCATTTGAACAATGTTACGATTTATGAGACAAATGTATAGTTCCTTTATATAAGTTATTATTTGATTAACTGTCTCATTTTTGTTCAAACGGATTTTAATATGTTTGAAGGTTTATAGGATTTTCCTTTGATAAACACGCCTTATTTTGCAGGATGTAAGATAATATTTGTATACCCCTAGATGAATCTTACAATTACACTAGATACAGATCAATGTTTTTATAACTATAGAGGTATCTGTAAGCGCTCGCTATCGGACTTCTCATTAGGGAAGTTCGAACAACAGACGGTGAGTCCGTAAATACAAGATATTGCGTGTACTAAAGAATAAAACAAGATATTCTAATTTTTACGGCGCGTACAGTTGGGCTTAATCCACCAGTATTTATTATAACTTAAGTGTATGAAAATTAAAACGAAAACCTGCTCTGATTACTTATACGGTCGTGTGTTTCATAGGAAAAATCCTTTTAATTCAAAAAGATATTGGTATGAACCAACATCGCTTTTCCCCACTCTGCTAGAGTCGCTTATTGTGTGGAATTTGCTTCGCTTTGAAAACTCGGCAGATTTAACTAACCTTGACCGCTTGACTAGGTGACACAGTCACCGAGTTTGCTTGTTTGATTCTGAACGGGCTACTGTTTCTATTTCTTTTTGTAATAATTAGGATCCTTCTCTTTATTACCATCGGCAACGTATGTGTTTTTAGCATTATGTTGCTGGTTACGTATAAAGCAATGAATGATGAACTATTAGGAACTGAGCGATTACTAATAAGACAAGTTATCTCTACTGTATTCAATATTAACTGTTTGTACTTCATTCTTTGCTAAAATTTGAAATAGTGAGGGATCCTGGTCAGTGCATTTAGCCTGATGAAAGTTTTTACAGACATGTTATTCCTTGCAATCCAGCCGTATTTTTAAAGTTAAGTTGAGTCATTGAGGTTCGATATTTTATATAACTCAAAAAACTCAAGGCTAAAACTGCGATCGGGACTTGCAAAGGAGCATTTATTGTCATGACCCGAAATAGTGTTACCTCTAATTTATATAGATTTGTACGGGTGTTCCACTTGTTTTTTTGTGTGTTTTTCTAATCACTACGGTGCTTAACGACCCTATCCATGCATCTGTATAAATACAGACGTCCACTGCGTAAACGCATATTCACTGTTTAATATGATTTTGTTACGTAAGGGATTAATAATCACCCAAAATGATAAAATTAACATAGTATATGATTATGATATTTCAGTAGAACTTCTGGAAACAGACACTCAAAGATAAAAACTCGCAGTAGCGAAATCTCAATGATGTTGATAATTTCTGTAAAAAAAGTAAGATTAAGAATGTCTCGTAACTTCAGCCACAGGAATAACGAAATTCGACCTGCAAAGGAAAACACTCAAAGTTACTCCAAATGAATAAAAATTGTACTTAGCTTGCTTTTGTGGGAAGTCACGGTGTTCCGATAACGACACACCGGCCTTGGTCCTCCTTCTCTATTTAGCGGACGACCTGGTTTGGCTTCAGTTTCCCCGTGCGCGTTGTTTCGATGATTCGAGCCCTTGAAAATCCGATGCTGCAGACGCGTTCGGTTTGTTTCTTGCAGTGCCGGAAACGCTCACTAACGATGTTTTCTTGAATGATTCTAATGAGAGACGAAGCTTCCGTTGCCGTAGGAAAAGGACACGTCGGTTTTGTTTCTTGAAGTTATTCACTAACGATGATACTAAGTTGCTTGACGAATCTTGTTGTTTTCTGAAGTCGCTCACTAATGATGATACTAGGTTGCTTGAAGAATCTGCTGCTTTCGTCGTCGTTGACTTCATGATTTATTATTCTGTTTTTCTTCGTAGGACGTTGTAGAGTTCTTCTGGTCCGCTGGCCACCAATATTAGGGCTTGTGCCTTGTATGATAAGGCGCCC
>NC_061090.1:51530172-51545172 GCF_015104395.2 Macrobrachium nipponense | reverse complement strand
AAATCTAATCAAAGCCCTATGTTTTTCAGGTCAAGGAATTCATTTAGCATGGTAATATTTGCCTGTATTTGACCTATTTTCAGATGATTACAATCATCCTCTAAATTTCCGTGTAATCTACAGCATATTTTCACTTATGTTATTTGCAATGTTTATTGGTTGATAATGTTGGCAATTCATTTCATTTGTACAGGTTGCATGTGCAAGGAATTGCATAATTGTAGTGTAGGTTGATAAACTAAGACTGGACAGATATGGCGTGTGTCATCTGTAGAAAAGTGATTAATCTAGGCAAGCCCAAAGAGTATGTCAAGCTGACAAAGAAAGGATGTGCTGGTATTAACAGTGCAAGCAAAGAGAAACTTAGATGTTCCAGATGTAGGCTTTAACAAAAGTCGTGATATCCTTTTGCACAAAGTCTAAAGTGGGTAAGGCAAACCTTAGATCAGAGGAGGAAAATGTCTTCGATTCTAAACCACTGCCTCTTCTGTGGAGTGCTTGTTGAAATGTCTCTAGCAAAGAAAAATCCTACCAAATCTATCTACAGATACAGTCATAGTATGACTTTATGATTTCAAAAGAATATCATTAGTCACTTGTCACATCAGGGAGGATGATTGGGCCTTGAAATTCAAGTCTCGTCTTTCTATGATTAATGATCTACCAGCTGGGAGTTTCTATACCATCACGAGTGCAAGGATCTGTTCATGAAAGGAAAGGTTCCTCCAGGATTTGCATCTGACGAGTGCAAATCTTTCTGCAAGAGAAGAAAAGTTGGTCGACCTAGAAGTAAATCCAAAGCTGATTTTTTTTCAATATGAAATTGACTTTCTGGAAAATAACAACGATGAGACCATGACACTACAATACTTACACCTAGTTATGATGAGAGAGAGAGTGGCATGTCTGAGGAGGAAGTGTACATCCTCAAGCAACTGAAGCAAAAGCTGGAGAACCGTTATGGTGCAAGGGTATCAATTATCACCATCAAACAATGTCCAAATATCGTTACTCCGAAGTCCAATGTTAAAACTACTATCATCCAAGAAGCACATGACAGAGCAAGTGCATTGAAAGAACTCTACGATATGGACAGACTTACTGAAACAGTTGGGGAATTCATAAAATCATGAGATAAAATTCATGGAACTTCATAATTTGGAGTACCCAAATTCAGAAGAAATGTGTTCTGTTAATTCAAATGTTGCATACTTCCCTTTCATTGTGAATGCTCCTAAGCAGTATTATCAAGAGCGGAAATGCACAGTTGCATGTGGCCTCAATTGGTCAGGCTATCATGCAATCCACATGCCCTCGCTCATTTCTTCCACCCTCCAAGTCTGTCTCGGTGTGAAGCTCGAAAACAACCATGGTCAGCGTGATCTGGTTAACAGGATCAGCAAACTTGGCTTCTGCATACACTGAAGCAAACAAGTATAGATGCAATGCTGTAGCAGTGCAAGATGTTGATCTCCAAGAAGAAACTGCAGGTTCTTTCCTCCAGTACCAAGCAGACAATGTTGACCATTTTTCCACAACCTTAGATGGCCATTGGTCAGTCCATGTAATTGGCCAAATGGCAACATTTACCCCAGCTGTCAAGAGCACCAGGAAAATCCCACGATGCAAGGTGGACATGGAGGTCACCAAGCAATTAGCTTAAGTGAATCTGGTTGAACAGAGAATTCCAAGGACAGTTTTTTTCAAAATTATGTATACTAATAATGAAGTGCTTCAGCGAGACATACATAATGACAGCCTTGATTGGATGTGGACAGTAGCCTTTCACCTTCCAAAACCACAACCTGTGTGGTCAGGTTACATGCAGATGATACATCACAGCATCCCACATCCTGAAAAAAGCTGACAATCCTCCTCATGATAGACCTCATGTTATCTCATGCGCTATGTGCTGAAGTATATCATGGACCATGCTAGCAAGTACAGCACAACTCCAGTCATCAACTTTGACCAGCAGTCATGGTGGATAGCTTTCATAATCATTGAAGCTCAGCCAAAAGAAAGTCCATCCCATCTTATGCCTGTCCATCCAGTTTGTATGTGTGATATATACTTTATCACTAAAGGCATGCTGTTGTCATAAAGTTAAGGTCTGCTCCGATGTTTGAGCTGGCACGTCTCTGGTGTGCTATGGAAGAGGTCCCTCTACCAAGGATAAAGCACACCAGAGACGTGCCAGCTCAAACATCGGAGCAGACATTAACTTTATGCCAGAAATGCAGCTGACCTTGAAAAAGAAGGCTTTCTTTGCAAACCCCAGTAACAAACAAAAGTTTCTGCAATTTATTGGTAATGATCTGAAAATAACTGAAGTTGAAGTCGAACACAGTGCTGATGATGCCCACTACGATATTTCGTCAACAGCATGTTCTATGGCCAAAAGGAGATCAGTGGTAGTTATGGGAGCTGACACCAAGCTGCTGGTCCTGGTCTTGTACCATCTAAGTCATAGACATCATGATATCTTCTTGCAGACAGCCAGCAAGATCATTAATATCTGGATCCTGCAAGACCATCTAACTCCTGACCTTATTGTATCATTGCTCTTCCTGCATGCAATCACAGGGTGTGATACAACATCAAGGCCATACGGCATAGGAAAGATCATGGCAATGAGCAAATGCCATCAGCTGAAGGATCATAAAGAAATCGTATGCAACTGTAAGCCTGGAAATAGCCTTGACTTTGAAAGAGCAGCTAGTTTCAGTAGCAAAGTGGTGTCCAGGTCGGTTTATCTGCCTCATGAATCTCTTCCACCCACCTGTGATGCAGCCAAGTACCACAGTTACAGTGTACCACGAGGTATAGACATGGCAAAGCAATCATCTTGATCCAATAAAGTGGGGCTGGTTTATCTGCAAAGACCAGAATTTAGAGAAACTCAAGCCATTGAGGATGCAGAGAGATGCTGCTCCAGCACCTTTGTTGAAACTCGTCAAATGCAACTGTCATGTCAAGTGTGACAAAAATACTTGTTCCTGTCGCAAAAATGAACTGTTGTGCACCCTGCCTTGTGGTCACTGCAAGGGAATCACCTGCAACAATGCTGCAGTGAACAGTGAAGCAGAGCTTCTGGATGATTCAGCTTCCTAAAAATTAAATTTGGGAATGCAATTAAGGAATGTTTTCACAATCAAGCTCTAATATCTTCTCAATCTTACTGAAAATGCTTTAGTTGAATTCCATGGCCCCTAAAACATAAGATTACATACCTTGTTTGCATTTATAGCACTATTAGTTAGGAAGATGTTTAATTTTTTGGTATTAAATATTGACGATGGCACCCATCTTGGATTAGGGCCAATTCAAGGCATTAGCAGTCAGCTGATCAGGGTAGATTTTTTATCATGGCTATGAAACCTAATTTACTGTTGAAATCAGATGAGAAACAAAATAAAGCAATTTCTTCCAACCTCAGCTCTTTAATTACTGGACTTAGGGCCTTTATTCCTCAGTTCCAGAGGTCCCTTATTCCTTAGTTCCAGAGGGCCTTTATTCATCAATTCCAGAGGACCTTTATTCCTCAGTTCCTGAGGTCCCTTATTCCTCAGTTCCAGAGGTCCCTTATTCCTCAGTTCCAGAGGTCCCTTATTCCTCAGTTCCAGAGGTCCCTTATTCCTTACTTCCAGAGGGCCTTTTTTCCTCAGTTCCAGAGGTTCCTTATTTCTCAGTTCCAGAAGGCCTTTATTCCTCAGTTCCAGAGGCCATTTTTTCCTCAGTTCCAGAGGGCTTTATTCCTCAGTTCCAGAGGACCTTTATTCCTACTCACACTGTTGGACTGTGAAACAGCCTCCCTGAGGAACTCGTGCAATTTGAATTCCATATCTTCAAAAGCGAAGGTGCAATACATTATCACCTCAATACTATTCTCCTTGCATTTTGATACGTTTTTATCTATTTGTAAAAAATTTGTTATACATATATATATATATATATATATATATATATATATATATATATATATATATATATATATATAATATATAGATATATATAATATATATATATATATATATCTATATATATATATATATATATATATATATATATATATATAAAGGTTTTTTGCCACGAAGGAAAAAAATGGAAACGCGAGATAGCCGAGTACTTTCGGTCTTGTCTCAACCCTTTACTAAGGCAAACTGATTTTACAGAGGAAAACATAGTCAAAAAGAAGTTTTGATATCCAAACTGACACTACAAGATTAGCAATTAGGTCGATTTCACTCTACAGAAACGAGGAAACGCCTGAGGGTAGCCACACCTTGGAGGATACACACGCGGTAAACAGGTTATTCTTCCAGAAAACAGTACATTTTGAAAAACAAGGAAGCATATACAATTTAATATCATGAATTTACACAAATTTTCCCAAAAACAAAAATTATTATTAATGAAAAGACGAAAGAAAATATAAATATATATATCGAGCAAGAGAAAGAGGGAGAGAGAATATCGAACCAGGGAGAGAGAGAGAGAGTGAGAAAGAAATAATAACTTAATAAATTACTCCCAACACTGTATATGTTATTATTTCTCTCTCTCTCTCTCTCTCGCTCTCTCTGGTTCGATATTCTCTGTCCCTCTTTCTCTTGCTTGATATATATATATATATATATATATATATATATTATAATATATGATATATATATATATATTTATATTTTCTGTCGCCTTTTCATTAATAATTATTTTTTGGGAAAATTTGTGTAAATTTTCATGATATTAAGTTGTATATGCTTCCTTGTTTTTTCAAAATGTACTGTTTTCTGGAAGAATAACCTGTTTACCGCGTGTGTATCCTCCAAGGTGTGGCTACCCTCAGGCGTTTCTTCGTTTCTGTAGAGTGAAATCGACCTTATTGGTAATCTTGTAGTGTCAGTTTGGATATTAAGCCTTCTTTTGACTATGTTTTCCTCTGTAAAATCAGTTTCCCTTAGTAAAGGGTTGGAACAAGACCGAAAGTACTCGGCTATCTCGCTTTTTCATTTTTTCCTTCGTGGCAAAAACCTTTATTTATACATAACATCACGTTTTATATACTCCGTGATCAAGTGATTCATATATATATATATATAATATATATATATATATATATATATATATATATGAATCACTTGATCACGAAGTATATAAAACATGATGTTATGTATAAATAAAGGTTTTTGCCACGAAGGAAAAAATGAAAAAGCGAGATAGCCGAGTACTTTGCGGTCTTGTTCCAACCCTTTACTAAGGCAACCTGATTTTACAGAGGAAAACATAGTCAAAAGAAGGCTTAAGATATATATATATATATATATATATATATATATATATATATATACATATATATATATATATATATATATATATGTGTGTGTGTGTGTGTGTGTGTGTGTGTGTGTTCTTGCATATATGTGTATATCTGTCTGTTATAGTAAGATTTCCATGCACACACGCATTTCCATTACTGCCATTACTGGAATCACTAATAAAAAGCTAAAATGTTTCGCCAGAAGAAAAAAGAATTATAAACTCCATTGCACAGGATTTACCAAATGGAACGTTCAACAACTACTTCTCACACATCGAATGCGAATTAAGTGTGCAATTATCCTCTCACGTGAATTTTGCTGTCGGTAACATGACTGGCATTATTATTTTGTCGATAAAATGCTTTAAATATGAAATTTTAGAAATTTTATGTTTCTACATATAGGACTATTTAGCAATTTTTGCAATTGTTCATTTGAATATATTACGTTTCGATCGGTATGGTCTTGGCCTGCTACCTCGGTGGCCGCGAGTTCGATTCTCGGGCATTCCATTGAGGGGTCAGAGATATGTATTTCTGGTGATAGAAGTTCACTCTCCACGTGGTTCGGTAGTCACGTAAAGCTGGTGGTCCCGTTACTGAATAAGTACTGGTTCCATGCAACGTAAAAATGCCATACAAACAAACAAACAATCACAATATATTTTTTTCATGGCTACTCTGTTTTCTGCTTTCTTTCCTATATTTACATAATTTTTGGAAATAAATGATCTTTTCATCACCTCATTTCCAGTCACAAATTACCATCTCCTCGGCACATCACCTCTCTTGCCATTTGACATTATTTTATGATAACAAAACGTTAAAGCCCTTCGATAAACAGCCTTCGCGACCATTACCTACATTTTCAGAAAAGGATCACGGATCAATTGAGTTCTCTGACAATCACAAATGATCCCTGATCCCCTTTACCTGCCGAGAGAGAGAGCGACCAGAGGTCCTTTATTCCTCAGTTTCAGAGGTCCTTATTTCCTCAGTGCCAGGTTCTTTATTCTTCCGTTCCAGAGGCTCTTTATTCCTCAGTTCCAGAGGTCTCTTGTTCCTTAGTTCCAGAGGTCCCTTATTCCTCAGTTCCAGAGGTCCTTTACCTCTGTTCAGGTCCTTTATTCCTCATTCCAGAGGTCCTTTATTCCTCAGTTCCAGAGGCCCTTTATTCCTCAGTTCCAGAGGTCTCTTGTTCCTTAGTTCCAGAGGTCCCTTATTCCTCAGTTCCAGAGGTCCTTTATTCCTCAGTTCCAGAGGCCCTTTATTCCTCAGTTCCAGAGGTCTCTTGTTCCTTAGTTCCAGAGGTCCCTTATTCCTCAGTTCCAGAGGTCCTTTATTCCTCAGTTCCAGAGGTCCCTTATCCCTCAGTTCCAGAGGTCCTTTATTCCTCAATTCCAGAGGGTCTTTATTCCTCAGTTCCAGAGGCTCTTTATTCCTCAGTTGCAGATGTCCTTTATACCTCAGTTCCAGAGGACCTTTATGCATCAATTCCAGAGGCCCTTTATTCCTCAGTTCCAGAGGACTTTTATTCCTCAGTTCCAGTGGTCCCTTAGGAAGTCGTGCAGTGCAATTGGAACTTGAGACGTTCAAGGAAAGGTGCAATACATTACTACCTCAATACTATTCTCTTTGCATTTTAATACTTTTTATCAGTTTATTAATTTATTATTTATTTATCTTTTTTGATAAGTGGGGTCTCTTCTTTCTGTATTTCCCTCTGCCTCGTCTTACTTCTTGCTAATGAACACCGTATTTTTTGGAAGCTGGACTTTCAAGTCAGTGGACCCTTTGGTGGGCTTGTTCCATATGAATAGGTTTCATCTTCTGAATAGTAATAATAGGTACGGTCAGTGCGTCACACCGAAGCCTACAACTCTTATTTACAAATGCCAACGTCTTCCTTGACCCGAGATTTCAACCCGTACATGAGGGGATTGCTAAACAGACATCTGTCAAGATCCAAAGGTGTTCGTGTTCGGCACTGACTGAATGTAGAAAATCTCTCTGGATGCTGCCAACCGTGGATTGTCGATCATTGGCAGTATCACCTGGTTTTGATGATTATAGTTTCTTGAAACTATTATTCTTTGATATAGCAGCAAAATAAATTGTTGATAAAAACACTGCCATTTTGTTGACCACAGGCTATTTGTATAGTTTCTGGATGTGTTATAAACACAACAAAAGCTGCCAAAATATAATTGTTCTTTTGAAAAATAAATTAGAATCACAAAGGATGTATATTAAATGTAGATATACATGCAATCTTTCCAAGTATGTAACTAAAGAATTTTTAACTATACGTATTGATTTTTATTTATATTGATTTTGTAGCAAAGTGTTATGTAAGTATATATTTATATTTTTGTATTAACAGAATTATCCAAATAATGTAAATTTTTGGAATGTAATTGTATTTTTATAATAAAAGCTAAAATAAAATTGAAAGGCCGGCGAAATTAGCCGACGCATCTGCTAGACCTTTCCTGGTACGTCCACAGTCGTCAAGGTTAAGTCTCAAGAACGTGTAGCCACCCATGTAAGTTCTGGATGTCTCCGGGCATAAAGCTGAACTCCATCCAACCCCTTTCTGGACAACGGGTCTGTACAGTGACGTAAGACGGGCACACAGAAAATTTTTACAGTAGAGTTAGGTCGTTGAACATTTGGCCAGTTTCGCACTCCCCGACAGACACCTGTTATCCAGAAAGATGGGAAATAGAAATCTCAAACACCCGGACATCCATGAACTTATATATGAGTGACTGTATTAGGGGGGAAGAAGGAAGAGGTTTGTCGAGGCACAAACAGTGGTTGGGGGGAGGGGTGTCCTGGTTACCCCCGGGACCCTTAGATTCGTTAGGAAAGAGGTTGAAGGAAGTCGACCATTACTGCCAGAGAGCTTAAGGAGGAAAATCCTTTCCTCTTTTGTAGGCAACTTTAAAAGTCTAAGTATTTCGATGATTTCAGAAGTCTAAGTACTTCCCTGGTTCTAACTCACATCATGTAAATTGAAGGAAAACGGCTCAATTACCACTCTATGTTTCTACCTAAGCATAATCTAATCATACTGGTGAAAAAGAAAACTTATAAAAAATTTAAATACAAAAATTTATTATCAAACTCAAAATTTATAAGTGAAATTCACAATATCAGGGAAATTAACTGTTACTTGGAACCAAAGCAAAGTTTAATTGATTTTCTAATTAATTAAGTAAACTTAAATCAAAATGAATTTATCACAAAATTCAAGAAAATTACTTCAATCGAAATTCAAAAGTGTTAGGCAATAATTAGAGTTTGGAAATCAATTCACAAGTGTTAGGCAACAATGAAACTGGAAAAGAATTCTAAGTAAATGCAAATTAATTCACAAGAGTTAAATTTAATTAAATGTGCAACGATTAATTAATGAAAACAACTAAGTTAATTAAATTGTGAATGCAAATGAAAACAGAAAAAGGTGTAATATACCAAAATTGTAAAAGGTATCAATCACACAGAATATAAAACAAAAACACTCTTCAATAAGAAAATGGATATATGCACAAAAAATTACTTCAATAAGAAAAATGGACAAATGCACACAAAAAAATCACTTCAAATGAAACAAACACAATACACAAAAATTTTCAATGTGTAAAAATTTAAATAGTTTCACACAAATCACTGTAACTATTAGTGGCAACTAATAAACCTTAACGCCTTACCTTGGTACCAATTGTTTCTTTCTGCTGCAGCTAGCTCCAAAAATTTCACCAATTCATAATATTTCACAAAAGAAAAGGCGCTGTTACACACTTGTACAATGTTTGTTCAGATTCCACAAAAAGCACTAAATAATACTAAATAACTATAGAGAAATACGAAATCTAAAAGTTATGAGTGACCATTCAGTAAGTATTAAATCTTTACGTTACGTTGATATGAAATCAAAAGTGACTTGGGAGAGGGAGAGAGAGATAGAGAGAGAGAGAGGAGAGAGATCTCAACGCAATAATGTTCTAAGCCTGAATGAATCTTTCTTTTCGTATGAAGCTAAACGGTGGATTTTGCACAAAACATTTTGGGGCTTGCTAAAGATGGTGCAATCTTTCTAGAGGCTTCTAATATGACGTAACTTTACAGAAAAATCGTGAAATCTTCACGTTGTTTCGGCAAAGACATACGTGTATGAAACCAGTCATGTACGTTGTATGATCAACAAAGACGTACTCGTCTGAAACAGAAATCCCTTATCAAACGTGTTGACAGATTTCCAAAACAAAACGGAGATCTCGAGTTCCACTTAATTTGAGGTGATGACAAGTGGAAACAGTTTCTAGCTTGGAACGGACAAAGTTAATCTCTCTCTCTTTTTACGCTCTACATTATGTTATATGAAATCTAAACATACATTTTAAGACATCCTATAACTCTAAACTAAATAAGGAATCTGAAAATGTTGCAAAACGAGAAGATATATGCGTTATAAAAGTAACAGCATATAATAATATTATACACACACACACATACATATATATATATATATATATATATATATATATATATATATATATATATATATATATCATATATATATGTATAACTGAATCACGAAAGTTAGGAACGTGATAAATCCATAAATAAAGATAAATGCCACGAAGGGAAAAATAAACGAAGGAGGTCTGCAAGATCTTTCGACTTTAAAAGTCCTTTACTGAGCAGATACTGACATAAATACGAGAAAAGACAATACAAGAAGATTCGTATAACTGACAGATAGGGATTATAAAGAGATTAGTACCTAGAATATATATATATAATAATATATATATATATATATATGTTATATATATATATATTTATATATATATATATATATATATTATACTATATATATATATATATACAAATATATATTATATATTAAATATACATACAAATATGTATGCATATAAATATCATATATATACATATATATGTATATAAATGATTTATATAAAATATATATATATATATATATATATATATATATATATATATATATATATTACAAAATATCAATATATATATACATATATATGCATATAAATGTAATATATTTATTTATATATATATATAAATATGACCCAGCCATGGCTATTTATTGCCATGCCAGTCCCAAGCCCAGACAAACGGGGAGGGTTGGGTGTGGGCTCGTAACCTGCATCATAAAAAGATACCCTACGACAGAAACTGATACAGTTGGGGTTGCGAACATTGGAAGATGTGAGCTTCACTATGGTCCTGAGGATACTAATGAGGCCCGAGCCATGGTCATGGACCTTGCTTGGTCCCTTACTTCGAACTGGCTCATATGATGCTTTCCTCCCAAACCCCCAAGACATTGGTGGGAGGAGGTTGGTGGAAGATGGCCACAGAGGTGCCTCACCAGAAGGGAGTCGGCCACCCTTCAACACAAAAGAAAGTTGTCGAATTGGATGTCTAAATGCGAGAACAATGTATATGACAGGAAGATCAAGTTTAGTGGCACAGGAAATCAATAGATACTACAACTTGGAAATTGCTGGTTGAGTGAAACTAGGTGGCTTGGATTTGGAAAAGTAAGAATGGATGGTGTGTTGTTTATCTATTCTGGTAGAGACCTGGGAGAACATGAGAGAGGTGTAGCAATTGCTTTGAGTAAGAAACTGTAAAAATGTTGGAGCATTATGAATGTATTGATGAGAGAATGGTCTCTTGCAGGTTGCGAGGGAAATATACAAACATCACTGTTATACAAACAGGTGTAGTATACCCCTGCTGAAGAGAGTGAAGAAGAAGAGAAGGATGAATTTTATGAAAAGCTAACTGGATTTATACAGAGGGTTAGAAGACATGATATGTTGTTGCTGATGGGTGATTTTAACGCTAAAGTAGGAAGAGAGTATGATGGCTTTCAGGGAGCAATTGGAAAATTTGGAATTGGAGTTAGAAATGATAATGGGAGAAGACTCTTAGAGCTATGTGGTGCATCTGGGTTATCTATAACAAACATGTTTTAACCATAAATTAGAGCACAAAACTATGCGGGTGTCGCCAAACAGATTGGTACAAAATTTGATAGATTGTGTAATTGTAAATCAGAAATGGAAGAAGTCTATATTAGACACCAGAACTTTTAGGGGCTGCCGTTTTCCCTCTGACCACAAACTTGTAATCTCCAAGATTAGAATAAAGTTAAAGGCCAATCAGAAAAAAAGGAGAAGTTTAAAGTTTGATGTAGATAAGTTGAGAAATGAAAGAGTTAAACAACAGTATGAGGGGAAGGTAGGAGGCAAATTTGCGGCATTAATTGGTATGGAAAATATGGATGTGGATTCAGAGGAATCCTGGGCAATATGAAGTTCAGATACTAAGGACGTAGCAACAGAGGTGTTAGGTTATAAGAGAAGTAACAGCAAACCTTGGTTCAGTGATGAAGCAAAAGTTTTAAGTGAAGAGCAACAAAGGTTGAGAGCTCAAATGGATGCTGAACAGGACCTAGAGAAGAAACAACAACTAAAAAGACAAAGAAATAGAAAGCTGAGAGAATTAAGTGATAGGATGAAGGATGATCAAAACATGTTTTGGAAAGATAGGGCTACCAAAGTTGAAGTAGCTATGGAAACTGGCGAGAGCAGGGCTATGTTTGCAGCTGTGAGATTCTTGAGGAACACAAGCCAGAAAAAGTTTGGAGGGAGTGATGGCATGTTAGATGAATGCAAGGTATTTTGAAAGACTCCTAAATGTTGGGACTACCGGTAGGGACGAGTGCATTGCAGATTTAAACGAGGCACTGGAGGTACAAGAACAAGATATTAGTGCAGAAGAGGTGAAAGATGCCTTAAAATCTGTAAAAAATGGAAAAACTGTTGGTGTGTGCGGGATAACTGCCGAGATGCTAATAGCAGGAGGGCGAAGGATGATAGAGGCATTAAGAGCTGTTTTTAGCATAGTTTGGAAAACAGAGGTGGTACCAAGTGATTGGAAAAAGGCAATTATGATACCAATATATAAAAATAAGGGAAGCAAAAGGGAGTGTAGTAACTATTGGGGCATAAGTTTACTCTCAGTCCCAGGGAAGATATTCATGACAGTAATACTTAACAGAATAAGACCTGTAGTAGAAGAGAAACTTAGAGAACAGCAGTGTGGTTTTAGAAGTGGAAGGTCAACAGTGGATCAAATTTTCACCTTAAGACAGATAATTGAGAAGAGATGAGAATATGCAAAGCCAATATTCTGTGCTTTTATAGACTTGGAGAAAGCTCATGATTCAGTATGGGGAGATGGAATGTTGAGAGTGGCAGAACACTATGGTATACCACTGAAAGTGATAAGGATACAAAAGAACTGGTACAAAGGTGTGTGCAGCTGTGTACAGCTGGATGGACAGCAAAGTGACTGGTTCTCAGTTGGAAGTGGACTAAGACAGGGATGTGTTATGTCACCCACCTTGTTTAATGTATATATTGACCACATAATGAGAGGAGTGATGGAAAATTAAAACAGAGGGGCTAGTATTGGTGGTGAAGTTTTTATGGATTTGGACTTTGCTGATGATGTTGCATTGGTTGCTGATACGTGGCTGGTACTGGTAAGTATGGTAATGAGGATGGAGACAGTGACGGTTGGGTGCACATGGAAGATATGACAATCAGAGGACAGGAACTCAAGCAAGTTGAGAAGTTTGTATACTTGGGAAGTGTGGTAACAGAAGACAGGAGGCAAACTGAAGATATACAAAGAAGAAAACTAGGAGCTGCAAGAGCTTTTGAGGTTCTGGGAAAAAACGTGTGGTCAAGGCATGAAATCAGCTTGAAAACTAAGATGAGAATATTTAATGCAGTAGTACTACTAGTCCTGATGTATGGTTCATCCACCTGGGCACTGACCAAAACAGAGGAGAGAAGGTTGGATGCTTTTGAGATGAAGCTGCTGAGAAGGATACTTGGCATATATGGGACGATTATGTTAAGAATGAAGACATCAGGATGAGATAAAGGCAAAGGACAGTCAGTGTCAGGCTGAAGAGGGAAAGGCTGAAATAGTTTGGACATGTTGAGAGGATGGATGGGAATAGAGACCCCAGGAGAGCACTGAGAGCAGTACAAATAGGAAGAAGACCGCTGGGTAGACCAAGAACGAGATGGATAGACATAATTGTTAGGGATCTTGAGGATGAAATCCATAACCTAGAGGAAGCGAGGGAAATGGCTCGGAGTAGAGACAGTTGGAGAGGAACTGTATCGGCCTTGTGCCACTGGCAGGAAGATAAAGTAAAGTAAATATATATATCTATATATATATATATATATATATATATATATATATATATATATATATATATATATATATATGATGTATATATATATATATATATATATATATATATACATATATATATATATATATATATATATATATATATGTATATATATAAGAAATGAACACATGAACATGTGCCTCACAAAAACAAATTTCTGACACGCTGGGAACGAACCTCGGTCTCTTTCCAACTGGGTGCGAACCTCCCTAGGTCATGAAGGCAGTTGAAACCTATATACTAAGTATACACCCGCCCGCCCCCACCATACCTGAAGGTTCGAAACCCTAACGCACCAAGCATGAGCGAGTCCGTCGCTACCTTGTTATGCCAATGGACAATGGCGACTAAATTTATATATGCAAACATATATATATATATATATATATATATATATATATATATATATATATATATATATATATATATACATAGATATATATATATATATATATATATATATATATATATATATATATATATATATATATATATATATATATAATATATAATATATATATATATATATATATATATATATATATATATATATATATATATATATATATATATATATATATATATATATATATGTATAACAGAATCACGAAAGTTAGGAACGTGATAAATCCATAAATAAAGATAAATGCCACGAAGGAAAAATAAACGAAGGAGTCTGCGAGATCTTTCGGCTGACAAGCCCTTTACTGAAGCAGCTACTGACAAAAATACGAGGAAAGACAATACAAGAAGGTTCGTATAACTGACAGATAGGGATTATAAAAGGATTAGTGCCTAGAATCCGACACACCTGGAAGATAAGAAACCTTCCCAAACAAGCATAAACAAAGGGTGCAATTAAAGGTTTAAGACAATCATCTTAGATACAATCTCCAGACAATTAAAGGATTATAGGTGACAGCTATACGGAACCTGGTAGACAAAACCATATTCACAAAAAATGACAGACATACATACAATAAAAAAATTTTAATAACTCTAAGGCAACTGATTTTTATTTAAGTCAGTAATTATATATTTGAGGTCATTCTTAAACATGTTACAGATACAAGGGTCCTAAATGAAAAAGGCCACGACTAACATTGAAATTACAATGAAAAGTAAGTTGTATTAAAGCAGATTCTAAAAGATTTCGTGATAAGACATCTCTTGACCGTGCAATTACTGAACTGTCAATCCAATTAATTCGGTGGTTGTTTTCACTTAAATGAATAAATAATGCATTAGATTTTTGCCCAGTTTTTACAGAGTATTTATGCTGGCTTAGCCTTACTTCTAAGCCCATTGCTCGACTGTCCGAGGTAGAATGAGGGACAATCCATACATG
>NC_061090.1:51515172-51525172 GCF_015104395.2 Macrobrachium nipponense | reverse complement strand
CTTACCATGCTCTTAAATTAATGTGACTAATGTTAATGGCTTCGAGAGTCTTCAGCAAAAACGAAAAATATTAATGGCTTCGAGATTCGCCGTTTGCCTTTAGAAAAATAAATGGGGGAGGGGGAAGGTACACTAGAAAGGGAGGAGTGTATATATATATATATATATATATATATATATATATATATATATATATATGCATGCAATATAAAAACGCCGTATCGTGCTTCTAAGAAATCAATAGAAGGATCCACAGTAATATCCTTGTTTATCCAGATAGAATATATTTTAATTAAATATTTCCATAAATATATTTCATCTGGATAAACAATGATATTACTGTGGATCCTTCTATTGATATATATATTATATATATATATATATATATATATATATATATATATATATAGATATATATGGGAGGGCACAGCAGGGGGAAGTAGGAAGGGGATGGGGGATATTAGGTTAGGTTTGATTAAGAGGAGGGAGAGAGGAATGGGAAGGTGTGGTTAAGCAATAGGTAGGGGAGGAGGAATTGGAAGGGCATCAGGATAGTGGTTGAAGGGGGGAGGGGGCAGAGGGGCTCAAAGAGAGGGGGGGGGGGGGGTTGGTGTGGCCAGGAACAGAACATCCGTGGAGGAGGATGCTGGACCTTCGAAATTTCAAGCGAAATTCGATGAATTACTACCACGAAATTATTCTCTTTGTATTTTGATCATTTAATTACATCTTTATCTACTCATTTATTACTTCATTTTTTTCTAGTAACTGATCTCATCTCTCTTATGAGACGACGCTATACTCCCCCCGGCCCCCTTAGCGGGGTTTAAACACAGGAGAGGAACAGACATATCATTTCATCATGCATTTCGATACTAGACTGTATATATAAAATCAAGCATTTACAATCCAGTGCATGCATGCAAATTAAGAGTCATTAGATGGGCGGGTCATAGCCGGACCAACACAATCTTTTGTGGCCAGCAGTTCTCGAAGAAAGTTAATTGCATTGCCAAACCAAATCAGCTCCGTAATGAGAGACTTTCTTACGCTTTTCCTTTATCGCGTTATCGCGTGACAAACGTTCTTTCCGTCGCAGAAACGGCCACAAGTACTGAGAATGTAACGACGAACTGTTTTCCGCGTGAAACCGGTTCTAGCGGCCAGGAGCTGAATCGACCTCGTATTGAAAACACATCGATCTCTTTGGCCGTTCCAGGGAAAGTCTTAACGGGCCAAGAGGATTGTCACACGTGTAGAATGATTGTTGGAAGTTAGCTATGAATGCCACAAAAGCAATTGCTTGTTGTTGGAAATTGTATGAGAGAAAAGCTATGCCCTAAAAGTATGCATTTATATATTTATACTAAATATATATACTTAAAAATCACAGAAGATGCACGTGACTTCATTAAATAAGCGAATACCACAGGAAACTGATAGGCAGAAATCCAAGCGCTTTCGTCTTCACTAAGACAATGTTTTAGTAAAGACGAAAGTGCTTGGATTGCTGACATTCCTGTGATATTCGCTTATACTATATACATATACATATACATTATATATATATATATATATATATATATATATATATATATATATATATTAGAAGGCCCTACGTGGGTATTTGATTGAAACATCGACTGTACTCTGCCTTTATTACAATCGGTCACTGAAAAAATGAACATAACATAAATATTCACAGTAGTGACAATTTTGCCATTTTAGTTAAATGATAACTCCTTAACACTAAGACAGGTAAATCCCTTAACTCACATTAGAGTCAATTTCTCAGTCATTATCACAATAATTAAAATAACTATAACTGCACATAGAATCTTAAAGAAATATACATAGGCATTACCATGCACTTCGAGGAATTAAAAATGTCATGAGCCTGTGGCACGTTTCACCCTGGTCCAATCCCTTACGACCTCATATGCATTAATTCATTATCGAATTATAAGATCTCTTATGCATTCATTCATTATCGAATTATAAGATCTCTTATGCATTCATTCATTATCGAAATATAAGATCTCTTATGCATGAATTCATTATTAAATTATAAGATCACTTATGCATTCATTCATTATTAAATTATAAGATCTCTTATGCATTAATTCACTATCAAATTATAAGATCACTTATGCATTAATTCATTATTAAATTATAACGATCTCTTAACAAAATAATACCCTTTTTACTTACTAAATCGTTTGCTTTCCCACTGTAAGGACCGTCCGTCTTAATACCCTCGTGGTCTGCTGACTACATTCCTGAAGGGGAACGCCATCAGAAATTTGTGCACGTGACCCCTAACGATACCCGAGCCTGTATTTTCGTCATATTCAATTCAACAACCAGCAACAACCCCCTCTTAGCTCTTAGTCTATAAAATCTCAGTACACGGCAATGCTTACCTCCTAAATCGCTTGATTTCCTCCAAGGCCAAGCACATCAGTCCGCTCTTAGGCCTAAACACAAAAGGACAGGACCGTCAGGTTTCCCTCCCACGCACTTGACCGGGCGGCTGGGGAAATGAGCTGATGGTTCCTTTTTCTTTGCTCGTCATAAAGAGAGAGAGGAAATAGGGAAAGCGTCCCAAATCATCCTTAGTGTCCACAAAAGGGAACTTGTTCACTTGTAAAAAAAAAAAAATTACTTTTGATATGGGACAAGAGCATACGCTCATATCAAGTGGCCCGAATTTCAATTACCAAATTTTATTTTTACCGCGTAAATGGCTGTTTACGACTGCGCAGCAAACATAGTTGTTTATGGTCGCGCGGCGAACATATTGTAACAGTCGCCCCGAGAAAATGTCCGAACTTTTCCCGCGTCTACATATATATATATATATATATATATATATATATATATATATATATATATATATATGTGTGTGTGTGTGTGTAAATATAATGGCCACAATGCCCTCTTAACTTCTCAAATTCATTGCTCGTTTTATGGAAGCAAAGAATTTGAGGAGTTACGAGATCATCGTGGCTATTGCATTTACATTTTATGTATTTGTATATATATATATATATATATATATATATATATATATCTATATATATATATATATATATATCTATATATATATATATATATATATATATATATATATATATATATATATATATATATATATATATAGCCTATATGTGTGTGTGTGTGTGTGTGTAATATATATATATATATATATATAATATATATATATATATATATATATATATATATATATATATACTTTTACGAAAAGGTTTTCTCCTTACACATTCAGTGGCATCAGTAAGTTTCTTGGATGAATCTTCATACCCTCGGGTTTTTCCCAGATTCTCGAGCGTCATCATCTCCATGTATAAAATGCGAAGACTACTACCACCTTCTTCGATTTATTGGTTTTTGTTGCGACAGCTGTGTCGCCTTTTATGGCATTATCAAGCGACTCCCGGCTTACATTCTGGCCTTCCGAGTTATTGATATCATCGTGTGGGGGAGAAGGGCCTTGAAGTCTGGGTGCTGGCCTGGTCAAAGAGAGAACCGCTCAACCATTTCAGGGAGTTGGTTCGGGTACAAAGAACACGTACGGCAACATAAGTTACAACTTTAAACATGCGGTTAAATGAATATTCAGAATATAGTATCTCGTTCTTAGTGTTTCCTTAAATTTGTGTTTAATAAAGTTGAATCAAATCTTACGTGACTTTTGCAATTACAGAAAATCAAGTACAAAAATAAGTCAAATGTCTTGATTAATTACGGAAAATGTAAAAAAAGTTAAGTATATCTTAGTTTAACCAGACCACTGAATTGATTAACGGTTCTCCTAGGGCTGGCCCGAAGGATTATGTAGATATTTTTGCGTGGCTAGGAACCAATCGGTTACCTAGCAACGGGACCTAAAGCTTAATGTGGGGTACACCAAACCACATTATATCGAGAATGGAAAATGCACAAATAAACAAATGTATGTTCATACATAAATGTGTATGATATTAATTTTGAGTGTTACGTGACTAGGCATTCCCAATGTCTCAGCTGGCGAAATTCTTCATTTGGGAGAGAATGATAGATTACGATTAATTATTGGAATGGAAGAGGACTATACCATTAATTATAGGAAAGGAATAAAGAATTGAGCCCTATATCATCAATTATAGGAATAGAATATAGAATTGAGGACTATACCATTAATTATAGGATTGGAAGATAGAATTGAGGCCTATACCATTAATTGTCAGAATGGAATATAGAATTGAGGACTATACAATTAATTATAGAAAAGGAATACAGAATTGAGGCCTATACCATTAATTATAGGAATGGAATATAGAATGAGTCCTTTAATATTACCATTAATTACAGAAATGGGATGTCTATATCATTAATTATAAGAATGGAATATAGAATTGAGGACTATACCTTTAATTATAGGAATGGAATATAAAATTGAGGACTATACCATTAATTATAGGAATGGAATGTAGTATTGAGGACTATACCATTAATTAATTATAGGAATGGAATATAGAATTTAGGACTACACCATTAATTATAGGAATTAAGGTGTTGGCGTTGGGCACGTCACATAACCTACAGGAAGAAAATTGAGGAAAACCATGTTGCTCAGCCACCTGCCAAAGATGCGCGCACACAACATTATTTAGACGAACCATGAGTCCACTGCGGAGATACTTGTGTTGGTGAGGAAGGAAATGGTCATAGTGATGTATTGATACACTGGTGGCCCTCTCAGCATTACTACGATGATGGGTGGGTGAGCAGGCAGCCTGGTACACCATCTTCTTATAGCACATGAGAGATGGAGTGGGAGCATCGGCATCTGGAGGATCCAGTTGGCAGGCAACTTTTGCGAGACGGTCAATGGTGCTGTTAGCCAGAAGTACCACGTGAGAGGGAATCCACAGGAATTGTACTATCAGTGAGCTCATGTTGGCTGTGTCTAGTTGTCTGAGTATTTGTGTAACCAGGTGTTGGTATGCTGGTTTGTGTGATGAGAGGGCTCAGACTGCTGGCTGCGAGTCACAAATGATCAAGACGTTGTTTCTGGTCCGTATAATCAAAGTAACTGCATCTTGAGGTCCACGTAGTTTACAATACGTAGAGCTTGATGACTTTGGGAGGCAACGGCCTGTCCAGCCCTCTCGCGGGGGTTCTAAGGTGGGGGAGAAAACAGCACATCCAGCACTGCCGTCCTGTTGCAGGGAACCATCCATGTAGTAATGGTGGGCTATACTGAGGGACGAGGGCAGTCTGTCGATGGTCTCAAATGCCTTTTGTCGTTGAAGTTGAGGCAAATCAGTCTTGGAGACTGAAGTGTAAGAGATTACCGGCATGGGAGTCTGCCAGGGTGCAGGGCCATGGTCCACATCCTCTGCTACGATGTTGATATTAAGCTCCCAAATGCTTGAACAGACTGTAATGACTAGTGTCCATCCCCCCTGGTGTAGTTATGGACAAGGCTTCTCTAGATCTAGAGAAGTCCTGATGGTGTAAGAGTAGTGGGGAGAAAGGTGAGGGTAATACAGGCATTTGATACTGAAGTAGGTGACACTGGAGTATATTCTCTCAACAAGTGGTGGGAGGCGGAGTTCATGTTGCATGTTTACAATTCTAGTGGAGGCTGGACAGCCTAGGATGAATCTCATTGCTTGGTTCTGGATTTTTTTGAGAGGCTGTAGAATTGATCTGGAGAGTTGACATAGTGCAGTGGAAAGAGAATCTACCACTGAGCGGATGAGGGTAATGTATATGGTTCTGGCGACTGGAACAGATACTCCAGCAGAATAATTGTTAAGGCATTTGAGATGAGCCAGGAGTCGCTGTAACCGGGCCAGCAGATCTTGAACAATGGGATGTACTCGTTGTCTTGCTGGAATGGAAGGTGTTATCTGCACTGGCACTCCC
The DNA here is from genome assembly GCF_015104395.2 of Macrobrachium nipponense. Lineage (NCBI taxonomy): Eukaryota > Metazoa > Arthropoda > Malacostraca > Decapoda > Palaemonidae > Macrobrachium > Macrobrachium nipponense. The sequence goes on along the minus strand of NC_061090.1, from coordinate 51,519,235 downwards.
AAGTAAAAACACTGCATTCACAGAGGTATAACATTGTTCCCCACAGTAAATTCTGGCAGATACCTAGCTGGCCGGGGGGAGAAGATTCTACTTTTTTCTGGGGAGATGATGAGACCACAGGAGGATCCTGATTCGTAGAAGGAGGAGAGGAAGTGTTGCAAGTGATCTGGAGATCCTGAGTGAATGCATATATCGTCTGTGTGGCAAGTGAGGGTTGTGTTATCAGTGTCAGGAAGTTGGGTAGGAAGCCATTTAGTTTGGGCGAAAGCTTATCTTGCAGTCGGAACATAAGGCGTGAGAGGAGAATAAGTTCAAATACTTTGCAGAAACAGGAGGTGAGGGAGATAGGCCGGAATTTATCAGTGCTGGGCTTGGGGTTTTCTTGTGTGGAGAGAGAGTCTTGTATATGAGCAGGAAGGTTAATGATTCGTGACTGTCTTGACCACTCATTAATGAGGTCCTGTGCATACTGAGCAGGGCTGTGGTGGAGGACATCTGGGGGTTTCTTCTTCACAATCCTGTTGATGACGTGCCACATGGAACCGACGCTTGTTTGATGGTTGATAATGTCCGTTAACTTGTGCCAGGAATCTGTTTGTACACGACGCCTGATATGTGGATTTCTCATGTATCATGTGTGGAAAGCATGTGTGGCACTAACAAGTAAGGAGTAAAGTTTCTCAGGGCAGTAGAGGTCAAACATAGGAAGAAGGTTACACATATATTAGATTTATGTAGGTTGATATTTAGGTGGGATTGCGATGTAAGTGCGAATATGTATTGGAGTACTCCAGAAGTTGATTCCCGTTGTGGTTTACAATGCAAGCAAGATCTCCCAAACTTGAGTGAGGGGAATTAAAATCTCTCATCTAAACCATACCACTGAGGGTGGGGGCTGGAAGCGTAGCTGTATTTATCCTGCCTGGTGCAGCATATACGTTGCATAGTCATATGGTACCTCTGCCAACAGTAATTTCAAATAATTGAAATGTTGTATCTTCATTCACAGAGTTTGGGAGAAGTCTATGCTGGATAGAAGTGTGTATATAGGTGATGAGGCCATGCCTTACTAAATGGACATAGGGCTGAGCATTGCCAACAAAAGCACTGCCAACAAAAGCTTCCTGAAAGATAATAACGTCTAGGTGGTGACTATGTACAAATCCCCTGAGTGCAGAAAGTTTTGCCCAGTTTGTAATACCACAGGCATCCCGCGAGATGATGTGAAGCCTAACTTGATCATCAAACCTGTCCCTTGGAAGGTCGGCAACCAGAAGAGGAGGCAGATGTGATGCAGGCATGAATTGGTGGCGTGTCACATGGTAAAGGTCCTGCATGGGAATTAGTAACACTCTCAAGATGTGTAGCAAGTGAGTCAAGTTTCTCAGTGAGTGAAGTCACTGATGTGATAACAGCCTGCTGAGCTTCAATGAGAGACTAGAGTGATGTTTTTAGTAGCAAATTTAGAAGTCAGGTTGTCTAGGGTGGCTACAAGAATATCGATGCAAGTGTCCATTCTCTCTAAACGAGATTCAATGGCTTCAAAATGTGATGCAAGTGAGTCACACCAAGACTTGAGGACCTCGACAGCATTACGTAGTGTAGACACTTGTCAGGAGGCAGCAACAGTGGGTGGAATTCATGGCGGTACCAGCTGTTGCGCAATGTGCTGGTTCGATGCAGTGTATGATCGTCTGGCACAGCCATGCCACATGTTGACTCGAGACTCTTCACATCATGGGCATTTCCAATGCGAGGTGTCCAGTGCAGGCAGAGGTAACAAACGTGATGTTGAAGCCAAGGAAGTGTCAATCACTGTGGGTGATACAGGCTGGTGATGAGGGCAGGTCCAACAGCACAAAATGCACACTTTACAGGGGCAGCACAGTATTGTGAGATGTGACTGATGCCCCAGCAGTTGAAACACCATGGCTTTTCTTCAGGCATTCTGCATAGTTCACCTGATGGTAGACAAGGGAGGAAGAAGTTATAATGAGGCGGGGGTGGCTCTAGTTGGCTCCAAGTGATAGCAAGACGATTGATGGGTTTCCCATCCTGTAGGAAGTGACATCCAGTGTATACTCCCGCCAGTTCCTTAGCTAATGAAGGGTCTACATCCACAGGATATCGAGTGATGAGATATGTAGAGAACTTATGGTGTCTGTCTACAGCATCCTGAGCATCTAACACCAGTGACAGAACCTCACCACCCTTGACCCTATCTATGATATTCTGGCGACGTCACGATATGTATACAGATCGAGAAGTGACCACAGACATTTTAACTTCAGCCAACTCCCAATCAAGGCTAAACATCTTGGTAACCTTCGAGAGCCAGTGAAGCTTCACATTAACCACTGGATTCTCCCTAAGTAGAAGCTTTATGTATTCAACTTGGGGAGCAAAAGCAGGGAGAACAGGTTTTACGGCTATGGTCAATACACACTAAATAGTAGGGCAAGGCAGGGAACGATTTAGAGCTTCACTTTGAGACAATGAGGCATCACACTTAGTAGTTTTAACAGCAGGAGATGATGGTTCATTACTGCCATCCAAATCATGCCCCTTACATTGTTTGTTGGAGATAGGGATAGGCCAATTTCTGAGATTCAGTAGAGACAAGTCATGGTCAGTGTTCCTGTGTCAGGTAGTCTTCAACCATATCATCACTTAAAGCAATGTCCTCTTCAACATCAGCAAGAGTACCGGGTCCTGAGAATTCCATAATGATGTTTAACTGGTGTATTAGCAATGCTCATATCTGAGTTTGTGTCTCTGGTACAATGATGTAGCCATGATGAGGATTCCGACATCACACGCTGCACTGTGCATGCGCGAACAAGGTTTTTAATCAGAAATAAAGTCTAAGTCCAAAAACTCGTAAATACACTAATGTCACAACACTGATCACTGAGCCTCACTGCAGCTTTCAGCCAATTCTAGGTGGTGATAGCTCTTGATATCTCTCAAATAATCGAGAAAGTTTGCAGAGCACTCAAAAGTGGGTGTTGACAAACAAAATGTCCGAGCCGCTCCAGCCTGTTAGGAGAGGGTGGAAAAAGTAAGATGGAAGAAATATTTTGATATGGTAGAGTGAAGGTTATTATTATTGTTATTATTATCGTTATTATTATGTTATTATTATTTAATTATTATTATTTTGGTAGAAGACCCTCTTTTAGGCAAATGCTGTTAAAAAGGATGGCAGAATTAAGCTAGTCAATAAGGAAAAGTATGGAAGCCTGGTACCACCAGGAACCGTGCCCCGACGTTGCAGAGCCCATCAAGCTTTTCTACAAGGGGCACTTCCACCGGAGGTACAAGGAGGACGAACAAGCCCTCAAAAAGATCATCAAGGAAAACGTCAGCCCCGCCGACCTCGACAGAAATATTAAGATGATTATATATTATAAAACGAAGAAGACGAGCAGCCTGGTGATGAGAAACAATCCTTCGGCGCCCCTACAGGATCCCTTGAAGAAGACGAGTGTGGTCCACCGTTACACATGCCCCGTCCGAGGATGCCTCAGCAAATATGTCGGTATGACCTCCATGCGTTTCTCCAAGCGAATCTCCTGCCACACCCAAGAAGGAGCCATATTCAACCACGCCAGGACTGCTCATAACAAACGGATAAAAAGAAATGATATTATCCCTAATATAAAAATAATAGATCATACAATGAATCACCGACGTCTGCGCCTCCTAGAAGCTCTCCATATGGGTAAGGAGAAACCAAACTTAAACATGACTCAAGAAACATTTCTCCTTCCCACCACCGCCCAGAGAGCAGCGAGCGACCCCCCGACAATGCCAGATAATCAGGAGCCCCCACAGGATGATACGATTCCTACTACAGACGGAATTCCTGACATTCATCCCCAGGCACACTACTGTGGTGCTCGCACGAGAGAATCCCCAAGACCTTCGAGGCGAGATCCACGGCTTCGCCCAAGACCGACCCAACCAATGAGAATGCAACTCTAGGTCCGAGCCGCTATAAATACCGTTCTGCAAACTTTCTTGCTACAGTCTCTTCAACCGACTCGTCTGAAGATGACCT
>NC_061090.1:51465172-51510172 GCF_015104395.2 Macrobrachium nipponense | reverse complement strand
TATATATGGATTCATATAATTATGATCAATATATGTGCACTTTAAACAGATTCCTAGTGCGTACATGCACAGATATATTTCGATTCTGTTATATACTGATACTTTATATATGAGATACATGACTGAGGATACACCCACTGCACATTTAACTAGCGTTCGAACAACTTTTCGTCCATCACACAGTTCCAGACAACCACCTATAGCCAAATGAAATGGCCAATTCCAAATGGTTAAAACCAAGGGGAAATTGCCTGGGCAGGGTCCGATGTTCTATTTTGCGCCCATACTTGTCCTCTGCATCCTATGCCATACGAATACGTTCGCGATGAATAAAATCATCCCCAGCATGAGTCCTGCGCCAGCAAACGTAGAGTTGAATATCTCCTCGGTCGTAATTGTTGGAAGTATGTCCCTTTGTAGTCTATTCCGACAGCCGCCGGAGCATTCCGCATTAAAAACGAGATTAACGACGGGATATGGGTGTCGGTCCAAGAAGTTCACTTATGATGGTGCTTATTCTCTTCACATTGTAGGCGGTCGTTACTTCACTGCAGTCGTCCGCAGCGACGAACGGGTTTTGTAGTTGTAGACGACCTGTCCGGGTATGCGATGTGAAACTCTCCTACTGCAGGGTACTGTAACCAGGTTCCGTTAATCAGCCTGTAAGTGAACTTATACTTGTCACAAGGGCAAAGTAAATTCAGACAACATCCAAATACAGGAGGGAGAAAGCCATTAAGGACAAGACTTAACCCACATGAATTCGCTGATATATTATGGAATTCAAAAGAGTCAGCTGTACAAACTTTTTTATCCATGGCCTTATAACAATGAGTGAACCTATCCAGGTCTCTGACAACCGTAAAAATATCCATATTAACAGATATCAATACGAATCCCAAAGAAAATTCGATATTACTGGTAGTAAGTTACTAGACAAAGAAGTGGGAAACGGAGCTATTTGTAAGATTGCCAGGCAACATAAGAGTCAAAGAGATTATTAATCAAGATTCTGTATTTCTCTACACTTACTGAAATTAAGCTGTGATAAAATCCGATCCTATGTGCCCCTAACAAAAGGTTCATATTCGATTTTTCTCGCACGCATCCTCTGAGGTTAATTTTTAGGCAGGAGATGCTACGAAAGAACCCACTATGTAACTAATTTCTATATAAACTTTGGGTTTTTTTTTCAAGAAAATGTGACATTTTCCCATGAATGTGATCTACTTGAATTGTAATATGCTAATGTTGCAAGTAAATTTTTCATACCCATGACCTGATACTTCTAAATGTCCGTTTACCAATGTCATAAGCTGATTTATTGACTCTAATTGTCAATGAGGTTCAGAAAAAATTAATTCATTTTGATGTTATAGAAATTCTATTTACTTATTTTGCTCATTAATTTTAAAACGATTGCAATTCCTTAAATAAGCTTGCATTGATCACCACGGATAAGATAGGTTACGGCTATGTATGTCACCGTGACCCATGAACCACATATGAAGTTCATGAGCTAAGCATTCCTCTCTCCAGCCAAACTGCTTGTGTAAGCACGAGACAACACACGCTACTGATGAAGCCTGTGCAAGCGGATTATTGGGGTTAAAAGGAACAGTGATGCATGTGCGATTTATACGATGATTCAGCAACATGCGCTAGGGCAGGAGGCTGCGCTCAAGCCAGCTTTAAGAGTTACGTTACTCGCTGTAATAAATACGACTTTAGTACTTTCAAATGATAGCCATGTATAAAATGGATATTTTTTTGTTTTAATACTCCACCCACACAAGAAGAATGTCTGAAAAAACAGTACCAAAATTGAACAATATAATATTAGTTTCACGTTGGAAATCTGCAAGATTGTAAAATATATGTAATTACTTATGTTAAATTAGATATTCCTTATTCAAACTAATGAAAAAGGTTTCCATACAAATTTTATATACTATATTGTTTACCCTGTAAGATCCATATAGGATTATTCACATAGATATACATTTTCACTTCTAGACTTCCTGACTTTAAAATTTTTTTTTTTTTTTTTTTCATTGACTACGAATATAAACCACCGGGACAGACAATATGCCAGTAGGTTTTGATATGTGTTTGAACCTTTTAGCTTATTTGTCGTTAATATCCCTAGAATACTGAATGGATTACTAAACTAAAGCGTTAAGTTAGAGTTCAAATCTTTACGCATATATATTTGGATATTTTATAAACACTTACTGCATATGGTTACGTTTTGCTTATTGATTTTATCGTAATTCCTTTTTTATTATAATTTGTAACCCTTCCAACTTCTTACGGAGTATATTATATCGACTCCACTTGTATCCATACTTTTTTATATTGATAAATTAATGGTTGGCCTGAATTTGTGGAAAAGTGTTCTAGCGGCGTACCGTATAAGGCTACTAGCGGTATCATTTCTATAGATACAAGATATGAATGATAAAGGTATTTAAAACCGCGAGAATCGCTATAATCCAGTTCAGATCCAATATCGCGAGTGTAACTCGTAAAACATTGACACTTTCTTATTTATTCGTTCTACCAAACCGATTGACTCTGGGCGATAAAATATGGTATTGGTTATCTTAATGCACGGAATTCACACAACGAGTTAAGGATATTATTATTGATTTACACCACCCGAGTCAGAGATTATCATGTGTTGAATTCCATGTTTACTGATGTAGCACTCATAAATATTCCTAGCGCACTCAATTGCGGTGTTTGTCTTTTAGTGCTATTAATTCTATGTAACGTGTCAAGGCAACTATTAACACTAAGAGGTGTTTATTTCCTCTGTCAGACTCGTAACTGATAATAATTCTACGTGTATTCTTTCAAGGATTGATTTGGTACGGGATAGGCCCCTAAACTGACAGGTGTCTTAGTGTGTCCCTTGTTTTCATGACACATGTTACAATTAGTTATGTGCTTTTTATATCTGTAAGCATTATAGGCCAGTAAAATAGTGATTTGGCTTTCTGTGACAAAATAGAGAACCCTGGATGACCATGTAATGGATTGGAAGGCAACCAGTTTAGGACGATTGGTATAAAAGAGATTATCACTACTACCTGGTCGTTAGTCACCTGTTGTGTTCTTCGGGTTTTCCTCGTCACAGACCTACATATGTTACATTTGATTACATAATTCTGATACACATACTTCAAATATACTTTTGCTTTAGGGTTTCCGTTCGAAGTGTTTATTGTTTCGCTTAGCTGCTGACTCTTACTTTATTCAGTTTGTAACAGTTCAGCGCTCCAACCCAGGTTTTCAATGTTCACGATCTCTTGGGTTAATGAATTTTCTTCTTCAGATACGGTTTTAACAATAGGCACGGATGTTTCTATATCTTTTAGTCCAATTAATGGTTCTTTGCAGTATGGTGCAGGATCGCGGGATAATGCGTCAGCTATGATATTTGCTTTCCCAGGTAGATATCTTAGCTTGGCTCCAAAGACCTGAATGATCATATGCCGCCGAGTTCCTTTGGGACTGTGATTAAAGCCTTTGAAAAACTCAGTAAGGGACTTATGGTCGGTAAGGACTTTAACAGGATAGCCGTAGATTATGAACTTAAAATGTACTGGAGAGTTAACGATACCTAGCCCTTCCTTGCCTATTACTGCATATTTACTTTCAGAGGGCTTTAGTTTATGTGAATAAAAAGCTATATAAAAGAACTGTTTATCATATTGCTGAAGTAGTACCCCTCTTACCCCTTGGTCTGAGGCGTCTGTTGCAATAAAAAAAAAATTCCCTATTTAAATCAGGGATTTTTAAGATAGGTGAGCTGCATAATTCCATTTTTAAGATATCGAACGCCTGTTGATGCTTTTCAGACCATAATAAATCTACGCCCTTCTTCGTAAGATCTGTTAAAGGAGCTGCTGTGATTGACGAGTTACATATTTATTTACGATAGTAATACCCACTACAGCGCAAAAGTGCTGTATCCCTCTTTTACGTTAATAGGTACCGGAAAATTACGAATAGCCGACACCTTACCATGGACCACTTTAAGACCTTGATTAGACACATAAAACCTAAATAAACATGTTCGGTTTTTAAAACTCACATTAGATATTTTACTCTGAGATTATTTGTCTTAGTCTCTGTAGCACTAGCTCTAGTTTATGCGAATGTACTTCTAAGGTATTAGAAAAGATTACAAGACCAACCATATAGGCATGTAGGGTATCCCCTAAAAAGTCTCCAAACACTATATTAATCATTCTGGTGAATGTAGTTGGGCGCAACGTAAGCCGGTGGCATACGTAAAAATTGATAATGTCCCCTGAGTGTGCTGAAGGCGGTGTATGGGGTACACTCACATAGCTAATGGTATCTGGTGAAAGCCTTTAAGTAAGTCCAAGATAGTGAAAAATTTATTGTGATCTAACAAAGATAAGATATCGTCGGTACATGACACTGGAAAACGATTGGGAATCGTTTCCTTGTTTAAGCGACAGAAATCTACGCCGATGCGCCAAGTCCGATCTTTTTTGGCACGATGTTTAAGGGAAAAATTATATGGGCTATTTAATTTCCTAATGACTCCTATTACTAACATTTTTTCACCTTCGTCATTTATCTCTATTTTGAAATTTCATTGGGAGTCTAAACGAAGGTACGTATATAGCTTTATTTGGCAGGAGGTAAGATAATGTTTTGTATACCCATGGATGGATATCTTACAATTACACTAGATACAGATCAATGTTTTTTATAGCTATAAAAGTATCTGTAAGCGTTCGCTTATCCGCCCTGTACTGAATCTGAATTACGCTACGACAATTAACTCTTTATTGCCAATTACTGGACCATACTCCGGACTTCTCAATAGGGAAGTTCGAACAACAAACGGTGAGTGAGTCCGTAAATACAGGATATTACGTGGACTAAAGGAATAAAGTATGTTAACCTAATGACAGACATGTTATTCCTTGCAATCCAGCCGTATTTTTTAAAAGTTAAATTGAGTCATAGAGATTCGATTTTTTAAGCATAACTCAAGGCTGAAACTGCGATCGGGACCTTGCATAGGAGCCTTTATTGTCATGACCCGAAAAAGTGTTACCTCTAATTTATCCAGATTTGTGCGGGTGTTCCACTTGTTTTGTGTGTCTTCTTATCACTACGGTGCCTAACTACCCTATCCATGCATCTGTATAAATACAGATGTCCACTGCGTAAACGCATATTCAATGCTTAATATGATTTGTTACGTACAGAATTATTAATCACCCAAAATGATAAAATTAACACAGTATATGATTATGATATTTCAGGGGAACTTCTGGAAACAGAAACTCAAAGATAAAAACTCGCAGTAGCGAAATCCCAATGATGTAGATAATTTATGTAAAAAAGTAAGATTAAGAATGTCTCGTAACTTCAGCCACAGGAACATCGAAAATTCGACCTGCAAAGGAAACGCTCAAAGTCACTCCAAATGAATAAATATGATTGTACTTAACTTGATTTTGTGGGAAGTCACGGTGTTTCGATACGGCCTTGGCCCTCCTTCTCTGTTTAGCGGATGACCCTGGCTTAGGCTTGAGTTTCCCCCGTGTGAGTTGTTCGTTTGTTGGATGTTTCAACTCATGATGATAAACTCTTAGTTCATTCCATATCTTCTTTCCATGTGAAGGTTCTAGTAGAAAACACGAAGTACAAAAAATATCTCTATTCTCTGAGATTACATGATGAAGATCAGAGGAAATTTGTACAGGTCTGCCAATGATGATGGCTAATTCAAGTCTGACTACAATCTTGGTTACAAATCATAAAGGAAGCAGACAGTAGCTCGAACATACGAACATACACACAGATGACATAGATTACAAGTCACGTAGGCCGTTTGAGCTATAGGTCACGGTGGTTGTCTCCAGCAGGAAGCTGTGACAACAGTTTACAAAACAATTGAATGACCACAGGTGACGGCAACTAGACACTGACTGATTACAACACGTCATCTTAGCCTACTGTATCATATCTGGTCTGATCACATTCCTGGAAGCAAACTGGTTGACCTCTTGGGTCACTGGTTTTAATTAATCATAGTTTTAGTTTTTTACATATGGAATAACATTCCATATATTATGTAGCATTTATATATATATATATATATATATATATATATATATATATATATATATATATATATATATATATATATATATATATATATATATAGTTAAATTAGCATATTACTGACGCTGACAAATCCAGTTGGTTTGCAATAATAGATAAAATTTGCTCCGTGGAATAAGTGGAAAACTCATTTTCTGATTGTAGCACCTACAGAAAACTTCGGAAAGACCCATTAGCTGATTTCATAACAATTTTCAGTTCTAAAATAAAAAATATACTAAAGGAATTCAGTTCAGTAAAAGAGAAAGTGACGACGATTGGCCCATCTGGACCTTATATGTACGGATTAATCAAGACCCATAAAAGAGATGTTCCTATTCGGGCCATTATCAGTTCAACCGGTTCTAATAGTTATAAGGTTTCTAAATACATTAATTACTATCACCTATCCATATTAAATTATCCTGTAATTGACAAATTAACCAGTTTCCATGTGACATCTTTTCCTACTAAAGTTCCTATAGATGACTTACTTCAATATTTACCTGAAATGACCTACCAAAGTCATTATTAATTTGATATCCATTGTAAATTCACTTTAAATGGTAATTCTTATGAACAAATTTAAAAAAAAATGCAATGCTGGCTGCTTTGAGTTTGACCAGTTGTTTTTTCGTCCAAGTTTCAGATATAAACATTAAATGTCACTGAACTTTCTCAGAGCACAAAAATCTTAGTATAGTTGGTACCTGCGCTTTCTTTCTTTCCTGATACTGGAAAGTTGGTGCTTGACATACACAATAAAAGTGAAAGGTGAAAGTAACGGAAAATAAAGAATGAAGGTTGAAATTCAGCATATCATTCATTCTTTAAACACTCGTGCTTAGATAAAACGAATCTTTGTATACGAAGGATTAAAGTAAATCCGTGAATGAACAGTTGTCAATAGCAATATTTTACTTTGCACGTTGTCTGAAAAACAATTAGTGATGCTAAGGCACTTATTCTGGTGCCAGTGGAAAGCCGAATACACGTACTTTATTCTTTTTTTTTTAACTTTTATTAGAAAAATATTACGTCATTTATATAAGTAAGGTATTACAAAATATTACAAAATGTACACCTACAATATTTACAAATTACTGGATTTTATTTTTTATTATTAACTAGACTTTAAAAAAAAATTTTCTTAACACTGGATATTAATTGTGATATTACTTACAATATTAATACTATATATTTAAAAACAGTAATTAATGTACTCTATTGTGAAAATATTTTTTATTCTTTCTTTGTAATTGTTCTTTAATAGCCACCTATCATAACAAAATTTGCTTTTAATAAAGGCATCTGTTTCCTCTTTTGTGTAATGTTTCTTTTTACTGACCCAAACAGCATATAAATACCCTACAATTAATACAGTGGCACTATTAAGATCCTTTTTAGTCCTATCACTGTAACTGAACATTAATGTTTTCAAAACATTATCGTTATTTATTTTACAAGTATTGAATAGCACACTTTTGAAATACCCCAATGATGTTTTTATGTGACTACAAAAGTAAAAAAAAATGCAAGGTGTATTCAACATCTTCACAATGATCACATCTATCACAGTTTTTGATATTTAACATTTTTAGCCGGTTGTTGGTCGCCAAGGTTCCATGTGCATATTTAAAGGCAAACTCCCTTTCCATGATACCAATGAAAGGTTTGTTTATGCTCTCCCATACCATTTCCCAGTCCAAAAGTGGATAACTCTCTTCAATTTTTGGTGCATTTTCTGGCCTTATAAATTTATAGCAGTCTTTACTATTCAAGTTTGGGAATTTTTCATGCCGAGAAACTTTCCTGATGACATCAATTGCTACTGAATAAAATGATGTTGATAAAAATGAAATCTCATTAATTTCCTTCAAATCTAACAAGAAGCTTATTCTCATCTTGCAATAGAAATTGCTCAAACCTATATCCTTTTTAATATCACTCAGAGCTGTCGAACTGAAAATCGCTAATGATTTAAATAAAAACATTTATTATTCCCAATCCACCTTTTTCTTTAGACAAACAAAGAGTCTCTCTGCTTACAGGATGGTAAGTACCCCTCCAGACATACCGGAAAATATGCATATTTATTTGAGCAATGTATTTTTTTGATGGAGGCAAGGTGTGAGAAATATACCAAACTTTGGACAAAACTAGAGAATTAATAATAATAGCCTTCTGGAAAATAGACAGTTTCTTGGACTAAGCATAGCTACTGATATTTCAATATTTTTAGCAAGGCGAGACCAATTCTCTTCACACGTCATCTCAAAATCATTATAATACACTATACCAAGAATTTTTATACTTTCAACAGTTTTTAACCAACTGAGAGGCCAGGTGTTTCGGTTCTCCCATTTACCAAACCCAATTATACTAGTTTTGTCATTGTTTAGCTGTGCACCTGTCGCAATTTCAAACAATTGTATTTCTTCATAGCACTCTCTAACTGAATCATCAGTTGACAAAATCATAGATAAATCATCTGCATAACCCTGCAGACATATATTTACACTGTTAGGCAGGCTTGGCCCTATTATCTTGTTGTTACTCTTCATTGCCCTATATAAAGGTTCTTGAAATATACAATATAATTGCATTGACATCGGGCAGCCCTGTCTTACAGATCTTTTAATACAAAAGGGGGAACCAATAAACCCATTTACAAAAATACGACTTTTACATTCCTAATACAAAACTCGAACTACTATGAGATTCAGGGCCTCTGTAACACGGTTTTTTCGCAATAACTTTTTATTTATGCATTTCATAAATATAACGCTTATTCAGAATACATATTATATCAACACATAAATTTTGAGTGTATTCTGCACTACGTAGGTTGAATAAATTTGGTACTTATAATGTATAAGTGACCTTTTTTGAAGACGGGCCAACTTACTCAGAGAAAAGGTTTCGAACGCACTCGTTACGTAACTTATGACAGCATTTCTTCCCTCTTTCTCGATGGATGATTGGCTATACGTAACGAAGGCTAAACCTCTGGCAACAATGACATACAAATTTAAATACAAGCAAAGCAGTACACCTTTATGTACTCAGGAACCTCTCCACTGATAATTGTCATAATGAACAAACCGACAAAATATGTTAATAAATACAAAAACACTTCGATTATTAGTCTAACTCCCAAAATAAGTTTCCAGAGAAATTACAGTCTACTTTATAGGTCACAATCAGATTGACAAGATGTAGGGAATAGTTGGTAATTATCAAAAACATAGTAGACAAGCTTGATTTGATAACTGCTATATCCAATGTCAAGCAATTTTTATTTATTGGCTATCTACCTATTTACTGGAAAAAAAATAGCCGGTACCGTATATTGGCTTTAAACCTTCACCAATAATTATCGTCAGAATGGTGACTTCATGAGGCTCCACCCACTTTCGCCTCGTTATAATTCAGGATAACACTGAAGGCTACCATGGGCATTGTTGGATTAGAAAATTTAACTTTGGCTATAAAAACTAATTTCTCGAGTAGTTGTAAAAAGTGCTAAATGATCCTCAAGGATCCCAGCAGTTGGATTAAACGTTTAATTCATGTATATTACTGCTATACTGTTGCGGCACTACTGCTACAGTAGTATTACTACGCTAGCACTGATACCCCACCCACATCTATGAATCGTTCCGCCATTCATAAAGTCTTTGGGTTTCAGAGCCGATGGAATTTCTGTCTGGTGGATGGGCGGGGCAACATTTAGTCAAAAGGTGTTTGTTTACCTTGCTTACGTAATGAATGTTTTTCGACTCTTGGCTCGTAATCATTGGCCATGGCGTCGGCTAGATGATTTTTACTCTATAAAAATTAAAACTATCGGGTTTAGGTTATTGATAATGCTGACAAAATTTGTGTGTGGTTGTAAAATATACATAAGTCAACTTTCAGCTACATCCGATGCTTTGACATGGAGCAAAGTCCAAAAAACCGTGTTACAGAGACCCTGAATCTCATTCTGGTAAACCAAATTAATTCATTACTTTAAAAACAAAATCCATATTTACCCTATCAAAGGCTTTAGACCAATCTAAGCTTAAGATTGCCAAATCTAGACAGTTTTGTTTTACATGAAAAATTACATCTCGAATCGTATTATTACAATTCACAATTGACCTTCCTTTCACTGCACAATATTGTTCCGGGGAGATAATCTTCTCAGTAACACATCTCAATCTGTTTGCTAAAACTCTAGCAAAGATTTTATAGTCAACATTCAGCAGGGTTATAGGTCTCCAGTTTTCCACCACGGATAAATCTCCTGTTTTAGCTAATAATTTTATTATACCTAAGGATTGACTATCTGACATGCATTTCATAGTTGCAATGAATTTGAACACCTCCATTATATCAGATTTTATTATACACCAAAACTTTTTGTAGAATTCTATAGGAAGCCCGTCGTATCCAGGTGATTTACCTTTACACATACTCTTGACAGCATCGAAAACCTCAGCTTCCTCTAAATCTCTGCTCAACAAATGTACATCTTCTTGGTCCAAACTAGAATTACAGAAGCTAAGAAAATAGTCTGGCTTTTTTCCTGACCTGAGACCATACTAAATAATCTTTCAAAATGCTCTTGAATAAAAGCAGACATTCCCTCTGTACTTTCTATAATGGAACCATCTGGTTGCTTTATGCTGGTAACGCCAGTATGATTTTTCTTTATTTCAGCACCAAGCAGATGTGCAGACATTTTTTCACCCATTGTAAGATCATTTAGTTTGGCTCTTATCTGTATACCCTCTAAAATTTCATTCTGGATGTCACTAATCCTATTTTTGAGAAGCTTAATATTGTCATAATTTACACTAGTTTTGTAGTTTGTCATAAAGATGCCGTAATCTTGTTTGTAGCAAGTTCAGCAAGCCATACTTTTCTTGTGATATTTTTTTACATAATTTGACAAAGAATGTTTTACACTGTAATTTTGCCCGGTCCCACCATACTAGTATGTTATCAAATGTACCTTTTTTCTGCTTTATACACTGCCATACATGCATAAAATTTCCTTCAGTTTCATCAGAATCTAAAACTTTCTTATTTAACTTCCAATGCCCTGTGCAAATTTCATGTGCGTTGATTTTTAGCCTCAAAACAACCATACTGTGGTCTGAAAAACTTATTGGAACGGTGTCAGCAGATATTATATTATCAAATAACTTGACATTATACATCCTATCTATCCTTGATCCATAGTTTTCACGTATATAAGTGTACTCTGGTATTTTGTTCGAGAATTTGTAATTGTCTTTCAAGGCAAGGTTTTTCACAAGAGTACTCATAGACTTAGACAACAAGGCTTTGTTATTATTACTGCAATCTCTTGTGCTTGTTACAGTTGAAGTCACCCCCAAAGATTAGATAATCATTATTAAGTCTCAGGTAGTACAAAATTTCATTTCTAAAGAAGTCTTCCCTTTCTGCAGATTTACTTGTACCAGACGAAGCATTCACATTTATGACAGGTATAATACATTTATTGTAACATATTCTCACACCCACAATTCTTCCATTAATGTCCATTTCTTTAGTTAAAAGTTTTACACTTTTTTTATTATTTATACATATCATTGTACCTCCTTTTAAATTGATTGAGGGATTAAACACTATACTTGTAAAATGAGCGAGATAACTCAAACTGAAAAATCTTTAACATTATGCTCTTGAATTAACAGGATATCAATTTTATAGTACATGATAAGAGACACAACCTTCATTTGGTTATTTACCTCATTTAAGCCATTAATATTTAAAGTGGCAACAGAAAGAGCCATTATATCACCGAAAATGAAACAATTAAATTTTCTTTTTCTTTGACAACCTACCTTTCCCATTCATTTTTGCTTCCCTCCTTTTTTCTTTGGTGGATTTTCCTTTAGTGAACCTTAATTTACCTACAGTTTCTAGGTCTAAATTCCACTGACCTTCTGACATCATGTTTGAACCTTTATCATCATTTTCCAAATCATCTTCAATATCACTTTCTTTATTAACCTCTAAATCCATATCACATTCTTCTGGCATATCATCCACAGATTCATCATTCCTATACACTGAAGCCGCTACAACAATTTCTTCAGGACTCTCCAGTTCTTCATTTTTATCATCATCAACGGGAGAGAGACTTCCAATAGTGTAAGGAACACGAGGTTCGTCTTGTGAGCGAGGCCCTTCATCATCAGTTATTTCTATTACTTGAGAAGCACCTTCGGGTGCACTTTTTTATTGCAAAGATATCACTGTCACTGTCAGTATCCTTTATATCATCATTATTAGTTGAAACATTACAATCCAAGTCTTGCGATTTATCTTCTATTTCAACTGGGTCTCCAATAACATCATCAACACTTTGGGATAAGGGAAGAGTTACAAGTTGTTCTACTACTCCGCATACATTACCCATCTGGTCTTTATCAAGGATGCTAGATTCCACTTTGTCATTGCCGGTATTATTTTCATCAGATGGTGGCTCCGCATTTCCTTCATTATTTTTCGTATGCTGAATATCAGAAGTTCCATTTCCTTCAGGAACATCACCCTTACCAGAATCCCTACCAGGCATTGCTGGAAAGTCATTCAAATTGAAAATATTTAACTTCGGTTCACTATCCATGTTACAATTAACTGCCATGTGAGTCTCTTCCGCATTTGTAACACGTCTTTTTTTGTCCATTGTACAGAAAGACAACATTATAACCATAGATATTTATGGAGGATGGGATGTTTTTCTTTATTTCCATTTTCACAGAGCGTATTCCATTTAGCAGACCACTCGCCCTCCCATGAGAAAAAGTGTTGTCTTAGATGAAGGACTTTTCCACACTGGCTAAGGACACTAGTTAAAAGGGAGTCTTCCAAATCAAAGGGTGCATAACGTACTGATACATAAGTATATGCACTGCTCAAATCAATTACTAGGGCCTTTTCCCCATCACCAAAATTAATCACTTTGTCTTCATACTCTCGTCTAAAGACGTCAAAAACATTGGCGTCAAGAAATTTCACAGCAACTCTGTTATTTGGTATATTCTGAAATCCTCGTATGTCTTTTTCATTTATTTTCAACTTATTGAAAATGACATCACATGCGGAGTCGTAATTAGGGGAACAGGGAAACTTTAAACCGATAGAAGTCTTTGGTTTAAGTTTCATAGGTATAGGGGTGTAGTTTGCCATCGCCATCAGGAAGAGAACAGTCCGTTTTCTATGATGACGTCACATCGCCTGAGGCAACCCGAAACCCCGGGCCTGAGAACGCCTAGAGGGTCTGAGGCAAAAAAAAATCTAAAGTCTAAGCAACAAACAGGTTAACTTGAAGCACTATCTAGTTCACTGCCATCTTACTCACAAGTTGTAGTCCAAAATCACGAGAAAGACCTCAAAATACGGCCTAAACACCAGAAATAGTGAGGAGCCTTTCAATGGGGGTTTGTAAACAAACAAGGCTTCTTCTTCTGCTCTTACTTTATTCTGGTATACTCAAAATTCATGATGTCAAGACGAGTTCAACGTCGTCACACAAATAACCAGTCAGGGCATCTGAAGCGACTCTGGGGCTACTTTCCCTATAATGCACGACCAGTGTTTGCAACCAAACCAATTCCTTTATATGAATCATCATGTAATCGATAGTCTTTTTCTTTGAAAATTCTTTTGCCTAGTAAACCTTAATACACCAGTTTAGCTGTCTTTAAAATTCTGTCCTCTTCGACTGAAGTGATCTGCATCGTGGCCTTTACATTGGCCGTTGTTAGTAGCAATAGTATTATGTGGCATCACTCAAGCAGAACAATTTTTGGAAAAAATTTAAATTTGGCAGGCAGTATCCAACTCTCTGCCTACCAACATAAAGTTGAAAATTCCTAAACACAGATTATCTGATAAACCTTAATACAGCCATCCAAACTCGAATTACTAACATTGCAAGCTTGAAATTATCTGCAATATATCTCAAGTAGCTCTCACGAAAGCAATATATATATATATATATATATATATATATATATATATATATATATATAATATATATATATATATATAAAAGAGGCGAACCTCACAAGAGAGGAAACCATTGGATAGTTCGAAAACTAGTATTTCCCAATTGAAATGCTGGTGCCTCGTTTCCCCCAAAGTATCGAAGGGCATGAGGTGACAGTGATGTCTGCAAAATCGTTACTGGATTCGACCGGATTTAATTTCAGAATCGTGTCCTACAGATGCCATCTATTGACTGCCCGAGGCAAAACGATGCTCAAACAAGAAACTGTTGTGCTTTTGATAGCGAGGTAAGATCAAAATTGCCGAATAAGTGATTGCAATGACTGCATAAAAAAGTAGAGCATGTATTCAATTATTAATGCCTATTGGTGCCTAACAAATTAGCATCTGAAGCCAAATGCATGAGAATGTGCAAGGGAATTCACGAATTGGGTTCTGGTAATACATACACAAGACCCAGATTGTTAGCTGGTGAAAACCTAGAATTACATACAAAAATTTACTATTCCACATACTATTGTAGTCTAAATTATGGCAAAACTGTGAGTACATTATAGAAAGAAGGTTTTATATTGTTATTCTTAACTTCAATCTCGGCAAAACCCCACATAAATTATATATTTCTTTCGGTTGATACTTTTAATTTTTTCGAGGGTTTGTATAGCTGGCTACAGGGTTACAGGTTGTACTTACAGGGTGTCAGCCCTCTGATTCTTTTTAAGTTTTCTCCTGACTAAATCATTCCAAAAAATAATCACTGGGTACTTTCTAATTGCTAATTCGATGACGCATTTCATTAAAGCATAAATTTCCATAAATTAAAGTATTTCATCTTGAAGGCATAGGTCTGTATATACGAACTTTTTGTAAAACTGATAACCTGAAAGAACGAATATTTGTCATTCGAGTTCGAAGGTTATAAAGATTAAATTGTCTCTTAGGTCTGTAATGAAGTTGATATCATTTATATTAATATCATATAAAGAAAAATAGTAATAAATATGTCAGGATATACTTAAAATGATAGTGATACTGATATGGGTCACAGGATTACCAAGTGCAAATGTACTTTCAGCTTTTTTGCAGAGAGAAATTGGGTGTAACTCTTGTACAAATTGATGGAAATTGCATCCGTTTACATATAGCATTCCATCATTATAATTATTCATATTCCCAGGGCTATTTCTCGATTTTCTGTCGTATCCTGAAATTTTAATGTTGGTAATTTTGAGTAAAAAATCCTCACTTACTTCAACCTCAATCTTCGAATTTCCATGAATTTTAGCAAACTCGAAACGTACTTTCAACCAGAAAGAATTATCATTGTTGAATATATATAATATCTCCAAAAAGGCAAAATCTATTAAAATAAAAATTAAAAGGATTCATGCTGTTTGACATGAATAGTCCTTGATGTCTGACGAATCCCAACTTTTAAAACTTTTAAACGAGAGAATTTTCAGCCTTTTCTTCGTTATTTGGTCATTTTTGGATCGAAAATGACTAAGTATTCCTTACGGAAGTGAATTAACACCTTTAATTAATTGATTCTCGTAAAGATTAGTTGGTAATATGCCCTTATATAGAATTGATTCCTTTACCATTAATTTTAGGAATTCAATATAGAATTGAGGCCTTTACAATTAATTATAGGAATGGAATATAGAATTGAGGCCTTGAATAATACCATTAATTATAGGAATGGAATATAGAATTGACACCAAATGTCCGAGCACTGGCACCCATGAGGTCATTCAGCAATGAAATGGGAATTGAGATTACCGACAAGCATGAAAAGATGTACCAGGAGGAAAACCTCAAAGAAGCTGCACTGTGAATCAGTTGTTATGAGAGGCTGGAAAAAGGAAGATGGAAGAGATATTTTGATATGCTAGAGTGAAGGTTATTATTATTTTATTATTATTATTATTATTATTATTATTATTATTATTATTATTATTATTATTATTATTATTCAGAAGGTAAAACCTCTTTATATGGAACAATCCCACCATAGGGTCCTAGAACTTGAAAGTCAAGCTTCTAGAGAATATGAAGGTGTTCTTGAGGAAGGAGAAAGAGGAAGTCAAGGGAAATACAGAAAGAAGAGATACAACTTTATTAAAAAAAAAAAAAAAAAAATTAGTAAATTGGTAAATCAATAAATATGTATTCAGATGTTGAAGCCTTGGCGCTCTCCTTGGGCAAGCCAAAATGTCCAGTGACTCGGGATGTTGGAAGTAACCACCGTTGTTATTATTTGATATAAATGCCCCTGCTGACCAAAAAAAATGCCATATCTAAAGGTTTACACAGAAGATATGTGAAGTCGATTATGTTTTCGATATAGCCTTTAAATGAATAACAGAAAAAATTCACTTGAGTAGGCTCCAAAAAAGCAAAGTTTTCAATCTTAACAATGAGACTTTCGAATCTGAACGAATTCCTTACTCACCCCACCCTAGAGATCTTAGCGTGCTTGCAAGAAGGTGAAAATAACCTCGCTTGATTTGTCAGGGAAAGCAATAATCCCGAATTAGTCCTTGGACTGGTGGGAAGCCAAATGCATGACTTACCCACACCTAACGCATGCACCTGTTGTAAACAATCAGTATTTGTAGACATTTCAATCTGGTTTTTGATCTGACGAAGATAACAGCACTAGTTCTCGTAAAGATTAAGGATGCTCAGTGCATTCTTAAATATATCAAGATTTACACACAAGAAAAGGGTCATATTTTGTCTTCTATGATGCATATGTCATTAATAATAATAATGATCCATAGGCATTTTTTAAAAATAATCTGGTGTATAATATATTTTGTAATTAATACAACATAATGTAAGATCAAGACATGCAAAGTTTTAGCAATGAAGCATTTTGTCGCTCTTCTCCTTCTTGATTTCCTTGTTCGCATGCTAGGCATTCATTGCATGTGATTTGCTCTCAGGCAATAATGCTTTCACACAGACCCTTGCTAAGGACGACGACGTAGTGCCAGAGGGAACGTTAAATAAGCAACTTGTACCTCACCTGCAGGAGCAGCAGCACACAATTCTTGAGACACACTCACTGAACGTCGTCGTCATCAGCAGTTCCGAAAAATGCGTCGTGAAAGACCTCTGGCGACGTCTCTCCACCTCCTCCTATTCTACTTAACCACGAGTGTTCTTGACCTGGCGTCTAGTAATAGAGGCTTCCTATACGTACCAATCACATTGTCGAAGTCCAGGGCATTGCGTGGACCCCTCCAGATGAGCTCTCTGACTGTACCAAGCACTGCCATCAAACCTGCGCAGGCCTGTTTCAGATCGTGCAATTCTCTGGAATGGTGTCAGGTGTGGTGTGCGGATGTCGTCTCTAACCACACGTGCCTCTTCTTCAACATGTACCTGTCAGCTTATTATCAGGAAGCAAAACTCACTGACGCCATGACCTGCTACATGAAGAAGAAGGTGAAGTCAGACCTGATGTTTGGGGCAACGATCAAAGGACCCAACGCATACCCGGGTAATCCCAGAAGGGCCAAAGAGAATTTACGCGACGGGATATACTCTATGACGATGGAGGAGTGCTACTTGCCTGATGACTGCTTCAACCCTTTCTTCAAGGTAGATTTCGGAAGTGAGACGGCCATTCAGCGGGTGATGCTCGTGTTGGACAGGACCAACGCATCTCAGTCCATGTACAACATCGAAGTACTCTACGGGACTGAGGATTTGCCCGAAGCAAACTTCACGAATTACCGCTCCTTCGGGTACTTCCCCGGTCCTTCACAACCAAACCTAGAGATCATCTTCGAGTTCCCGTCTGCAGTCAAGGCAAGGTACTTGGTTGTCCGACGGCTGAGTGATACGAATGTGTGTTCCTCTACTATCAAAATGTGCATTGACTTGTGCATTCTGCAGATATGCCACTTGGAAATCAACTGAATAGTGAAAAGATCACGTTCATTTCTGTCCTCTTTCAAGAGAGGACTCTATATATATACATATATATATATATATATATATATATATAATATATATATATATATATATATATATATATATAGGAGATACTGGAAGATTGGGGCATCTAGAACGCCGTAGATCAGTAGGAATAAAAACAGCAAACAGCCATCGTAGCATTTTAAATTTATTGGCCAAATTTTCGAGACTACATGTCTCATCATCAGGGCTGTAAAATACAAAGAATAAAAATTAAAAAAGACTCAGTTTAAAAAATCACAAAGTCTAAAAACAAGAAACTTGAATTAAAGACAAACAAAAATAAGCTAAAACATTATTAAAAAACATTGAAAACCTAATACAGAGAGAAAAAAAAACTTTTAAAAATTATATATATAAAAAGTTATGGTGTTAAAATGTATTGTACCTTACTCTATCTAAGCTAAGAACTGAGTGACATTCTCAGTTTTTCAGGAGGACGACTTCAACTTAGGCGATATATAAGACCGTGGAAGAGTTCTGACTGTTTAGGGAAGGAACAAGCTGTTTAATAGTTAATGATTCCAGGATGGAGAGAGAGTGGTCATTGGGTGCTTGGGCGATAACATTAAAGTCTTCATAAGTGAATGATGTCTTGCATTTCTTACAGTGGTCTCTTATATTAGAAAATTCTTTAGTTTTTAATTGACATCCAGTTCGATGACTAACTCCAAGATGAGAATCAGCTCTGACTTTGAGCAATCTCTTAGTGGCTCCGATATATTTCCCAACTTTACATTTTGGGCAAGTGAAACAATAAACCACTAGAGATCGCATCAAGGCAGGAAGCCTATCCTTATGGTGAAATAATGACCCAATTGTCTTACGATTTTTTGAACATAATCTGATGTCTATAGCTGGAAATGAACTGCGAATTGAGTCTTGCAGTGTTTGTTTGAATTTCTTCGAATGTACAAAAGGAATGGAGGCATACATGAGCAATTTAGGGACATTAGGTATGGACAGACGGGGTTGAAATATATTATTCAAGAAACTATTTACATACTTGTTGAATAAGAAAGATGGATACGAATTTTTCAAAAATAATTCGTATCCATCTTTCTTATTCAACAAGTATGTAAATAGTTTCTTGAATAATATATTTTAACCCCGTCTGTCAATACCTAATGTCCCTAAATTGCTCATGTATGCCTCCATTCCTTTTGTACATTCGAAGAAATTCAAACAAACACTACAAGACTCAATTCGCAGTTCATTTCCAGCTATAGACATCAGATTATGTTCAAAAAATCGTAAGACAATTGGGTCATTATTTCACCATAAGGATAGGCTTCCTGCCTTGATGCGATCTCTAGTAGTTTATTGTTTCACTTGCCCAAAATGTAAAGTTGGGAAATATATCGGAGCCACTAAGAGATTGCTCAAAGTCAGAGCTGATTCTCATCTTGGAGTTAGTCATCGAACTGGATGTCAATTAAAAACTAAAGAATTTTTTAATATAAGAGACCACTGTAAGAAATGCAAGACATCATTCACTTATGAAGACTTTAATGTTATCGCCCAAGCACCCAATGACCACTCTCTCTCCACCCTGGAATCATTAACTATTAAACAGCTTGTTCCTTCCCTAAACAGTCAGAACTCTTCCACGGTCTTATATATCGCCTAAGTTGACGTCGTCCTCCTGAAAAACTGAGAATGTCACTCAGTTCTTAGCTTAGATAGAGTAAGGTGCAATACATTTTAACACCATAACTTTTTATATATATAATTTTTAAAAGTTTTTTTTTTCTCTCAGTATTAGGTTTTCAATGTTTTTTAATAATGTTTTAGCTTATTTTTGTTTGTCTTTAATTCAAGTTTCTTGTTTTTAGACTTTGTGATTTTTTAAACTGAGTCTTTTTAATTTTTATTCTTTGTATTTTACAGCCCTGATGAGAGACATGTAGTCTCGAAAATTTGGCCAATAAATTTAAAATACTACGATGGCTGTTTGCTGTTTTATTCCTACTATATATATATATATATATATAGATATATATATATATATATATTCGTAGGAATGTACAGATTCCCCTATTAACAGTCAGAACCCACGAATAGTTATAACCCCTATAAAAATGCTTTAAACCTCCTATTTTGTTAGTTTAAACTCAAGAAAACCCCACTAAAAAATTTTATACCCTTTTCTTTAATAGTTTTATCACAAAAAGTGCATTTTATGATGAAATTGATAAAAAATAAACGGAATTCTTGGATATTCCTCTTAGAAAAATACCGTGAATAGGGGGATTTTCCGCGAAGGATGCAGGAAATGTTGCAGAGAGAAATCTGCAAATGCGTGACTCCACGAATCCAAAGAACGCGAATACGGGGGGTCCACTATATATATATATATATATATATATATATATATATATATATATATATATATATATATATATATATATATATATCAATGTAGCACGAAGAAAAACGTGCTTGCTTGAGGATATCATTAAATCCACGTGAGAAAGTGGGTGAAAGCTGGACTTTGAACAAGAACTTTCGTTGTTTATTCTGCACATTTTCAAGTTCACACTGAATGCAATAAATTGTGTGTTATCTCCCCTCAAGAAACATAGGAAAGAGAAGAAGGCTCGAATTTAACATTTTCAGGAAATTGAGAACGGATAGATCTAGTTTCGTGAATAGAATTCCCCCGATTGGAAAACAGTGCTACTGAACAACATTTATAGTAGCCTTAGATGCAAGCTACGCAAACCAGTTCATCTCCTGGATCATAAATTCAAAATCCTCATTCAGACAATAAGAAGATTGGAATAACAAACATAAAGATGATTGTGAAAAATGTCTAATCATATTCTATTAGTGAGGACATTTCGTGCACAAACTATGCATATATATGATTTATTTATATATATATATATATATATATGATAGATATAGATAATTATATATCATATACATATATATATATATATATATATATATATATATATATATATATAAAAAACTGCTTTACCACCTTCAATGAATTTAGTTAAAGGTCTTTTCTTCTGCTTCAATTACCTAATCAATAGTGAATTTCCCAAAAGGTTGACAAATGTAATGCTTGAAACGAAGAGAGATTAAAATTTGCATATTACTGACGCTGACAAATCCAATTGGTTTGTAATAATGGATAAAATTTGCTTTGTGGAATAAGTGGAAAACTCATTTTCTGATTCTAGCACCTACAGAAAGCTTCGGAAAGACCCATTAGCTGATGTCATAAAAATTTTCAGTTCTAAAATAAAAACTACACTAAAGGAATTCACTTCAGTAAAAGAGAAAGTGACGACGATTGTCCCATCCTGACCTTATATGTACGGATTAATCAAGACCCATAAAAGAGATGTTCCTATTCGGGCCATTATCAGTTCAACCGGTTCTAATAGTTATAAGGTTTCTAAATACATTAATTACTATCACCTATCCATATTGAATTATCCTGTAATTGACAAATTAACCAGTTTCCATGTGACTTCTTCTCCTACTAAAGTTCCTATAGATGACTTACTTCAATATTTATCTGAAATGACCTACCAAAGTCATTATTAACTTGATATCCATTGGTATACAAAAATTGTAAATTCTCTTTAAATGGTAATTCTTATGAACAAATTTTTTAAAAAATGCAATGCTGGCTGCTTTGCTTTTGAACAGTGGTTTTTTCGTCCAATTTTCAGATATAAACATTAAATGTCACTGAACTTTCTCAGAGCACAAAAATCTTAGTATAGTTGGTACCTGCGCTTTCTTTCTTTCCTGATACTAGAATGTTGGTGCTTGAAATACGCTATAAAAGGGAAAGTAACGGAAAATAAAGAATGAAGGTTGAATTTAAGCATTCCATTCATTCCTTAAACTCTCGTGCTTAAATAAAACGAATCTTTGTATACGAAGGATTAAAGGAAATCCGTGAATGAACAGTTGTCAATAGCAATATTTTACTTTGTACGTTGTCAGAAAAGCTTTTAGTGATGCTATGGCACTTATTCTGGTGCCAGTGGAAAGCCGAATACAAGTACTTTATTCTGGTATACTCAAAAGAAACATATAATCAAAATTCATAATGTCAAGACGAGTTCAAAGTCGTCACGCAAATAACCAGTCAGGGCATCTGAAGCGACTCTGGGGCTACTTTCCCTATAATGCACGACCAGTGTTTGCAACCAAACCAATTCCTTTATATGAATCATCATGTAATCGATATTCTTTTTCTTTAAAATTGCTTTTGCCTAATAAACCTCAATACACCAGTTTAGCTGTCTTTAAAATTCTTTCCTCTTCGCCTGAAGTGATCTCAAAAAACGAACGGCATCTCAAACCCACTGCAAATACAATCTTAGACAAATCGGTCAACAGAATCATGCAACTCCAAGATGGGAAATGACTAACCTCTGTACATCTCCCTGGCGTATCATTCTTCATCGTGGCCTTTACATTGGCCATTGTTAGTAGCAATAGTATCATGTGGCATCACTCAAGCAGAACAATTTTTGAAAAAAATGTAAATTTGGCAGGCAATATCCAACTCTTTGCCTACCAACATAAAGCTGAAAATTCCTTAAACACATAGATTATCTGATAAACCTTAATACAGCCATCCAAACTCGAATTACTAACATTGCAAGCTTGAAATTATTTGCAATATATCTCAAGTAGCTCTCACGAAAGCAATTATATATATATATATATATATATATATATATATATATATATATATATATATATATATATATATATATATATAATATATAATATATATATATACATATAATATATATATATATTATATATATATATATATATATATGTATATTATATATATATATATATATATAGATATATATGATATGTATATATTATATATGTAGGGGCTGTGCCTTCTTCTGATAAGGCGATATGTAGGTTATAAAAGGACCTGCGATATTTTACGCTAAGGTCGGTTGGTATGACTCCCATCCTCGTTGGAGTACCCTGGACTTCGATGATAATTCTAAGTTCATTCAGTATCTTCTTTCTGATGTAAGGTTTTAGTGGTTGAAACGCAGAGTACAAAAATAAGATATATTCTTCTATCTTACATCGTGAAAAGAAGATTTGATATGTCTTCCAGTGAAGAGAGCTAAAGGAAGTCTGACATACAATTTGGTTCACAGATCATAGGTGAGCAGACAATAGCTCGACATATGAACATACACACAGATGACATAGATTACAAGTCACGTAGGACGGTCTGTGGTTATAGGTCAATATGTTTTCTCAAGCAGAAAGCTTTGTCAACAGTTCACACATCAGCAAGTGGTTAAGGAATGATAGTCAATTAGTTATATGTAAAAAATCAGATATATAGAAAATACTTATAAGTAAAAAAAAAAAAAAAAAAAAAAAAAAAAAAAAAAAAAATTCATGGTGTACACAAATACAGATTCGCGTATTAAGATATAAGACATGTGCATATGATAATAATTGTAAATAATAATGATCACGTGATATATAATGATACATTTTTATACTTCAACTCATGAAGATGTATATGCTACAGAAAATACTAATGTACTCTGATAATTGCATAACATAAAGATTTACATGATAAAAATCATATACTAACTGATAAAAATCATATATTAACTCATACATTAACTGCAGTTAGTTTTAAGATACAAGGTAACTGATTGATTATAGGCTACCTGATTTATTTATACATATATATATTGATTCATATAAATATGATCAATATATGTGCACTCAATACAATGATTAACATAAACGACTAATCTAAGTGATTAATCTAGGTGCACTTTAAATAGATTCCTAGTGCGTACACGCACAGATATATATTGATTCATTGATTAACTCCTATATTCTTCAAATAAGCATGCTGATAGATATATAATGGTTGTGATACTGTACGGATTCTGTTATTTACTGATACTTTATATATGATACTGATATAGATATTGATCCTTTACTAATACTTTATATATGGAATACATAGCCAATGAGATACCTACTACACATTTAACTAGCGTTTCGAACAACTTTTCGCCCTTTACACAGTTCCAGACAACCACCTAGAGTCAAATGAAAGGGCCAATTCCAAATGGTTCTAAAAACAAGGGAAAATTGTCTGGGCAGGGCCTGACGTTCTGTTTAGCCTCCATACTTGTTCCCTGCATCCTATGCCATACAAACACGTTCGCGATGAATAAAATCACCCCCAACACAAGTCCTGCCCCAGCAAACGTAGAGTTGAATACCCTCCTTGGTTTGTAATTTTTGGAAGTACGTTCCTTTGTAGTCAATTCCGACAGCTGCTGGACCATTCCGCATTAAAAACGAAATTAACGCTGGGATACAGGTGACGGCCCAGGAAATCCACGAAATATGATGGTGCATATTCCCTTCACATTGTAGCCGGTCGTTACTCCACTGCAGTCGTCCGCAGTGACGAACGGTTTTTTGAAGTTGTAGACAATCTGTCCGGGCATGCGACGTGAAACTCTCCTACTGCAAGGTGTAACCAGGTTCCGTTAATCAGCCTGTAAGTGAACTTATACTTGTCACAAGGGTAAAGTAAATTCAGACAACGTCCAAATATGGGAGGGAGGGTGCCGTTAAGGACTAGACTTAACCCACATGAATTTGCTGATATATTATGGAATTCAAAAGAGTCAGCTGTACAAACTTTTTTACCCATGGCATTAGAACAATGAGTGAACCAATCCAGGTCTCTGACGACCGTAAAAATATCCATATTAATGGATATCAATACCAATCCCAAAGAAAATTCGATATTACTGGTAGTAAGCTACTAGACAAAGAAGTGGGAAACGGAGCTATTTGTAAGATTGCCAGGCAACATAAGAATCAAAGGGAATATTAATCATGATTCTGTAATTCTCTACGCTTACTGAAATTAAGCTGTGATAAAATCCGATCCTATGTGCCCCTAACAAAAGGTTCATATTCAAGTTTCTCACGTGCTTTCTCTAAGGTTAATGTTAAAACTTTAATAGACAAGAGATGCAGCAAAAGAACCCACTATGTCACTAATTTCTATATAAAATTTGGATTTTTCGAGAAAATGTGACATTTTCCCATGAATATGATCTACTTGAATTGTGATATGCTAATGTTGCAAATAAATATTCCATATCCATGATCTGATACTACTAAAATGCCCGTTTACCAATGTCATAAGCTGATTTATTGACTATTGTCTGTGAAGTTCAGAAAAAATTAATTCATTTTGATGTTATAGAAATTCTATTCGCTTATTTTGTTCATTAATTTTAAAAAGATTTGCAACGCCCAAACTAATCTTGCATTGATCACCGCGAATGAGAGTGGGATACGACTCTTGTACCTAACGACCTGCAGTCCACATGAGAAGTTCACGAGGTAAGCATTTCACTCCAGCTGACTTGTTTTGCAAACACAAGACAGCAACACAACTACAGATGAAGCCTGTGCAAGTAGATTATCGGGGTTAAAAGGAACAATGATGCATGTGCGTTTGATACAATGATTCAGCAAAACGCGCTAGGCACTTTTAGGATTGATGACATCATCATCTGGCAAGAAACTGCGCGCAAGCCAACTTTAAGAGTTACGTTACTCGCTGTAATAAATACAACCTTAGTACTTTCAAATGATAGAGCCATGTGTGAATTGGATATTTTTCTTTTTTTGTTTTAACACTCCACCCACACGAGAAGAATGTCTGAAAAAACAGCACCAAACTTGAACAATATAATATTAGTTTCATGTTGGAGACCTGCAAGATAGAAAATATATGTAATTACTTATGTTAAATGAGATATTCCTTATTCAAAACTAATGAAAAAGGTCTCCATACAAATTTTATATACATTATTTACCCTGAAAGATTCATATAGGACTATTCATATAGGTATACATTTCACTTCTAGCCTTTCTTACTTTAAAAAAAAAAAAATTTCATTGACTACGAATATAAACCATTGGAACAAACAGTATGCCAGTGGGTTTTGATATGTGTTTGAACTTTTAGCCTAGTTGTCTTTAATATCCCTAGAATACTGAATGGGCTACTAAACTTAGGCGTTAAGTTAGAGTTCAAACCTTCATATATATTTGGGTATTTTATGAACACCTACTGCATATGATTATGTTTTGTTTAGAGATTTTATCGTGATTCCTTTTCATTATAATTTGTAACTCTTCCAACTTCTTACAAAGTATATTATATCGACTTACTCTTGTATCCATAATACTTTATATTTGATAAATTAGTGGTTGGCTTGAATATGTGGAAAGGTGTTCTAGCGGGCGTACTGTATAAGGCTACTTGCGGTATCATTTTTATAGATACATGATATAAATGATAAGAGTATTTAAAACCGCGAGAACCGCTATAATCCAGTTCGGATCCATATCCTTGAGTGTAACTCGTAGGACATTAACACTTTCTTATTTATCCGTTCTACCAAACCGATTGACTCTGGGTGATAAAATATGGTATTGATTTTCTTAATGCAAAGGAATTCACACAACGAGTTAAGGAAATTATTATTGATTTACACCACCTGAGTCAGAGATTATCATGTGTTGAATTCCGTGTTTACTGATGTAGCACTCATAAATATTCCTAGCGCACTCAATTGAGGTTTTTGTTTTTTAGTGCTATTAATTCTGTATAACGTGTCAAATCAACTATTAACACTAAGAGGTGTTTATTTCCTCTGTCAGACTCGTAAAACCCTGTTAATAAATCTATGTGTACTCTTTCAAAGGGTTGATTTGGCACAGGATAGGTCCCCAAACTGACAGGTGTCTTGGTGTGTCCCTTGTTTTCATGACAAATGTGATAATTAATTATGTGCTTTTTATATCTGTAAGCATTTTATATCTGGATGACCATGTAATTGATTGGAATGCAACCAGTTTAGGACGATTGGTATAAAGAGATTGGTACTACTACCTGGTCGTTAGTCACCTGCAGTGGTCTTCGGGTTTTCCTTGTCACAGACCTACATATAATATTACCTTTGATTACATAATTCTGCTGCACATACTTAAATATACTTTTGCTTTAGGATTTCCATTCAAAGCATTTATTGTTTTGCTTAACTGCTGACCCTTACTTTATTCAGTTTGTAACCGTTCAGCTCTCCAACCCAGGTCTTCAATGTTCACAATCTCTTGGGTTAATGAATTTTCTTCTTCAGATACGGTTTTAACAATAGGCACAGATGTTTCTATATCTTTTAGTCCAACTAATGTTTCCTTACAGTATGGTGCGGGATTGCGGGATAATGTGTCAGCTATGATATTTGCTTTCCCAGGTAGATATCTTAGCTTGGCTCCAAAGACCTGAATGATCATAAGCCACCGAGTTCCTTTGGGACTGTGATTAAAGGCTTTGAAAAACTCAGTTAGGGGCTAATGGTCAGTAAGGACCTTAACAGGATAGCCGCAGATTATGAACTTAACATGTACCAGTGAGTTAACGATACCTAGCCCTTCCTTGTCTATCACTGCATATATACTTTCAGAGGGCTTTAGTTTACGTGAATAAAAAGCTATAGGAAAGAACTGTTTATCATATTACTGAAGTAGTACCCCTCTTACCCCTTGGTCTGAGGCGTCTGTTGCAATAAAAAAAATTCCTTATTAAAATCAGGGAATTTTAAGATAGGTGAACTGCATAATTCCACTTTAAAGATATCGAACGCCTGTTGATGCTTTTCAGACCATAATAAATCTATGCCTTGCTTTGTACGATCTGTTAAAGGAGCTGCTATGATTGAATAGTTACATATAAACTTACAATAGTAATACCCACTACAGCTCAAAAGTGCTGTAACCCCTTTACGTTAATAGGTACCAGAAAATTACGAATAGCCGACACCTTACCAAGGACCACTTTAAGACCTTGACTAGACACATAAAACCTAAATAAACATGTTCGGTTTATAAAACTCACATTTAGATATTTTACTCTGAGATTATGTTGTCTTAGTCTCTGTAGCACTAGCTCTAGTTTATGCAAATAAACTTCTAATGTATTAGAAAAGATTACAAGACCAACCTTAGAGGCATGTAGGGTATCCCCTAAAAAGTCTCCAAACACTATATTAATCATTCTGGTGAATGTAATTGGGGCGCAACGTAAACCGAAAGGCATACGTAAAAATTAATAATGTCCCTAATGGTATCTGGTGAAAGCCTTTAAGTAAGTCCAAGCTGGTGAAAAATTTATTGTGATCTAACAAAGATAAGATATCGTCGGTACATGGCACTGGAAAACGATCGGGAATCGTTTCCTCGTTTAAGCGACAGAAATCTACGCAGATACGCCAAGTTCGATCTTTTTTAGGCGCAACGATTAAGGGAAAAATTGTATGGGCTATTTGATTTCCTAATGACTCCTATTGCTAACATTTTTTCAACTTCGTCATTTATCTCTTTTGAAATTACATGGGGAGTCTATACGAAGTTACATATATAGCTTTATGTTTGTCCTTTAACCGTATTTTGTGTTCAATGACATCCGTTTTCCCCAGAGATCACTCGCTAGTGGAGAAAACATCATGATATTCAGATAAAGGATCAAAAAATTTCTGCTGAATCTCCTCTGCTTGAATGACTTTACTGATTTTACTTTGGATAGATTGTAAGAGGGATTCGTCAGCAACAGGTTGAGCGTGATTAATTTTAGCAACAGTAAAAATGCCATATTTATAACTTCCATATCCACGATATATATATATGTAGGTTTTGTGGATTTCTAGATTGGTATTCGGATGGTTACAGACTTCAATATTAACTTGTTGCTGTGAGTCAACAGTGTATAGAGCTTGTTTCGCGGAAATCTGTTATATTTCAGTGTCGGGAAGGATTAAAATTTCAGATCCAGGTAAGTCTTTTTACACGCACTAAGATATTCGAGGGTGCATTCATCTTGAGATTTTGCGTGCAAACTGCGATTGCAGGTGTGGGAGAATTCTGTTGGGTCGCTTGAACAATGTCATGATATATGAGACAAGTGATTGGTTCCTCTATATAAGTTATTATATTTGATTAACTGTTTCTTTTTGTCCAAAACGGATTTTAATGTGTTAGAAGGTTTATAGAATTTTCCTTTGATAAACACGCCTTATTTGGCAGGAGGTAAGAAAATGTTTTGTGTATCCATAGATGGATACCCTACAATTACACTAGACACAGATCAATGTTTTATATAACTATAAAGGTATCTGTAAGCGTGCGCTTACCCGCCCTGTACTGAATCTGAGTTACGCCTACGACACTTAACTCGTTATTGCCAATTATTGAAAGACGTACTCCGGACTTCTCAATAGGGAAGTTTGAAAACAACAAACGGTGAGTCCGTAAATACAGGATATTATGTGGACTAACGGAATAAAAAAACAATGTAAATGGCTGATATTCTAATTTTACGGCACGTAAAGTCGGGCGTAATCCACCACTACTTATAATAGCTTATCATATTAAAATTACGGGAACCTGCTCTGATTACTTGATACGGTCGTGTGATTCATAGGAAAATTCCTTATTAATTCAAGAAGGTGTTGGCATGAATGACCCAACATTACTCTCCCTCCCCCCCAATGGAGTCGCTTGCGTGGACTTTGCTTTCAACACTTGGAAAATTTGACTGACTGACCGTTTTGCTAGATGGCCCAGTAACAGAGTTCCCTGAAGCCCTATTTGCTTGTACCTGCTTCTGAGCAGAGCTATTATTTGCTTGTTTCTTTTTGTGATAATGTGCATACTTCTTCTTGTTAACATTGGCAACGTTTTGTATGTTTTTATCATTACTTAGCTTCTGATGGCGTAAAAAACATCGAACGTAACATTGACTTGAACTATTATGAATTGAGCGTTTACAATTAGAACAAGTTATCCCTTCTGCGTTATTTTTAACTATATTTACTTGCTGTGGTTTTCTTTCATTCTTTGCAAAAATTTGAAATAGTGAGGGATCCAGGTCAGCGCATTTAGACATATGTTTCTTAATTTGTTTATATAAATCTATTTCCGTGCTGTTGGGCAATAACACCTCAACAAAACACCGTTCCAAGGCTTCTGGTAACATAACTGTTATGAATGTTAAATATGTTAGCCTAATGGAATCTTTTACAGACATGTTATCCCTTGCAATTCAGCCGTATTTTTTAAAGTTAAGTTGAGTCATAGAGATTAGATTTTTAAGCATATAACTCAAAGAAACCAAGGCTAAAACTGCCTCCAGGACCTTGCACAGGAGTAATTATTGTCCTGACCCGAAATAGTGTTACCTCTAATTTATCCGATTTCGTACGGGTGTTCCACTGTTTTTTGTGTTTTTTCTTATCACTACGGTTCCTAATGACCCTATCAATGTATCTGTATAAATACAAACGTCCACTGCGTAAACGCATATTCAATGTTTAATATGATTTGTTACATACAGAATTAATAGAGTGCCCCAAAATGATAAGATTAACTCAGAGAATATGATTAAAATATTTCAGGAGAACTTCTGAAAAAAAAACAAAGTTGACAGAAACTCAAAGATAAAAACTCGCAGTAGCGAAGTCCCAATGATGTAGATAATTTCTGTAAGGAAGTAAGATTAAGAATGTCTTGTAACTTCAGCCACAGGAACAACGAAATTCGACCTGCAAGGAAACACTCAAAGTTACACCAAATGAATAAAAAAAATTGTACTTAGCTTGATTTTAGTGGGAAGTTACAGTGTTCTGATGACGACACGGCCTTGGTTCTCCTTCTCTGCTTGGCGGATGACCCTGGTTCTCAGCTTGGGTTCCGACCGTGCGTTGTTTGTTTGTTGAATGATTCGTTTCCTCTTGCTTGGTCCATGAAGTTCCGATGCAGAAGACACGTCCTGCTCAGCGGGTGACCCGGTTTCTCGAAGATATGTAATGTTGAAGACGCTCAATAAACGATGATACAATCTCTTGAATGATTCTTAAAATGAGAGAAATCTCTTACGGTTAGGACGAAGCTTGCGTTGCCGTAAGAAGCACTAAGTTTCTTGAAGACTTGAAGATTCTCTTGCTTCACCATCGTTGACTTCTGATATGTTACATTTTCTAAGATTCGTTATTCTTCGGATAGTATGGGATCATCTTCTCTCTTCTATTGGTTATTAGCTGCCACCAATGTAGGGACTGTGCCTTCGTCTGATAAGGTGCCTTTTAGGTTATAAGGACCTGCGATATTTTACGCTAAGGTCGGTTGGTATGACTCCCATCCTCGTTGGAGTATCCTGGACTTCGATGATAATTCTAAGTTCATTCAGTATCTTCTTTCTGATGTAAGGTTTTAGTGGTTGAAACGCAGAGTACGAAAATAAGATATATTCTTCTATCATACATCGTGAATAGAAGATTTGATATGTCTTCCAATGAAGAGAGCTAATGGAAGTCTGACATACAATTTGGTTTACAGATCATAGGTGAGCAGACAATAGCTCGACATACAAACATATACACAGAGGACATAGATTACAAGTCACGTAGGACGGTCTGTGGTTATAGGTCAATATGTTTTCTCAAGCAGAAAGCTTTATCAACAGTTCACACAACAATAGATTTGATGACCACAGATGACTCACAAACCAGGACGCTGATTGATACAACACGTCAAGGCTTAGCCTACATTATCTTATCTCTGTCTATCACACTCCTGCAAGCACTTATATGACCCCTTGGGTCATTGTTTTAATTAACATCATAGTTTTTAGGTTTTATATATGGAAAAACACATATATTCCACATATATATAAGAGGCGAACCTCACACGAGAGGAAACCATTGGATAGT
The DNA here is from genome assembly GCF_015104395.2 of Macrobrachium nipponense. Classification (NCBI taxonomy): domain Eukaryota; kingdom Metazoa; phylum Arthropoda; class Malacostraca; order Decapoda; family Palaemonidae; genus Macrobrachium; species Macrobrachium nipponense. The sequence continues at coordinate 51,478,142 of NC_061090.1, read as the reverse complement.
TCGGAAACTAGTATTTCCCAATTGAAATGCTGGTGCCTCGTTTCCCCCAAAGTATCGAAGGGCATGAGGTGACAGTGATTTCTGCAAAATCGTTACTGGATTCGACCGGATTTAATTTCAGAATCGTGTCCTACAGATGCCATCTATTGACTGCCCGAGGCAAAACGATGCTCAAACAAGAAACTGTTGTGCTTTTGATAGCGAGGTAAGATAAAAATTGCCGAATAAGTGATTGCAATGACTGCACAAAAAATTAGAGCATGTATTCAATTATTAATGCCTATTGGTGCCTAACAAATTAGCATCTGAAGCCAAATGTATGAGAATGTGCAAGGAATTCACGAATGGGTTTCTGGTAATACATACACAGACCCAGATTGTTAGCTGGTGAAAACCTAGAATTACCAACAAAAATTTACTATTCCACATACTATTGTAGTCTAAATTATGGCAAAACTGTGAGTACATTATAGAGAGAGGGTTTTATATTGTTATTCTTAACTTCAATCTCGGCAAAACCCCACATAAATGATATATTTCTTTCGGTTGGTACTTTTAATTTTTTCGAGGGTTTGTATGGCCGGCTACAGGGTTACAGGTTGTACTTACAGGGTGTCAGCCCTGTGATTCTTTTTAAGTTTTCTCCTGACTAAATAATTCCAAAAAATAATCACTGGGTATTTTCTAATTGCTAATTCAATGACACATTTCATTAAAGCATAAATTTCCATAAATTAAAGTATTTCATCTTGAAGGCATAGGTCTGTATATACGAATTTTTTGTAAAACTGATAACCTGAAAGAACGATTATTTGTCCTTCGAGTTTCTCGAATGTTATAAAGATTAAATTGTCTCCTAGGTCTGTAATGAAGTTAGAATATCATCTATATTAATATCATATAAAGAAAAATAGTAATAAATATGTCAGAAAATACTTAAAATGATAGTGATACTGATATGGGTCACAGGATTACCAAGTGTAAATGTACTTTCAGCTTTTTTGCAGAGAGAAATTGGGTGTAACTCTTGTACAAATTGATGGAAATTGCATCCGTTTACATATATCATTCCATCATTATAATTATTCATATTCCCAGGGCTATTTCTCGATTTTCTGTCGTATCCTGAAATTTTAATGTTGGTAATTTTGAGTAACAAATCCCTACTTACTTCAACCTCAATCTTCGAATTTCCATGAATTTTAGCAAACTCGAAACGTACTTTCAACCAGAAAGAATTATCATTGTTGAATATATCTCCAAAAAGGCAAAATCTATTAAAATAAAAATTAAAAGGATTTATGATGTTTGATATGAATAGTCCTTGATGTCTGACGAATCCCAACTTTTAAAACTTTTAAACGAGAGAATTTTCAGCCTTTTCTATGTTATTTGGTCAGTTTTGGATCGAAAATGACTAAGTGTTCCTTACGTGAGTGAATTAATGCCTTTAATTAATTGATTCTCGTAAAGATTAGTTCGTAATTTGCCCTTTTGCCTGTTAAAGCCGGTTGGCAATCCTGCTTTTCTCTTGAGAAAACATTATATGCTAAAAAATATCTTATATTTGGTATTGCTAGCACTTACTTCCCTTTATACAGTATTAATGAGAGGCAGAAATCTTCTTTATATTTATATTATTATATGCCTTTCGTCATATAATGATATAAATATATTTATCTTTATAGTGATTGAGCGATTTACCATTAATTATAGGAATATGATATAGAATTGAGGACTATACCATTAATTATAGGAATGGAATATAGAATTGAGGACTATACCATTAATTATAGGAATGGAATATAGAATTGAATATTTTACCATTAATTATAGGAATGGAACATAGAATTGAGGACTTTCCCATTAATTATAGGAATGGAATATAGAACTGAGTACTTTACCATTAATTATAGGAATGGAATATAGAATTTATTTCTATACCATTAATTATAGGAAAGGAATATAGAATTGAAGGCCCTTTATAATTAATTATAGGAATGGAATATAGAATTGAGTACTATACCATTAATTATAGGAATGGAATATAGAATTGACACCAAATGCTCGAGCACTGGCACCCATGAGGTCATTCAGCAATGAAATGGGAATTGAGATTACCGACAAGCATGAAAAGATGTACCAGGAGGAAAACCTCAAAGAAGCTGCACTGTGAATCAGTTGTTATGAGAGGCTGGAAAAAGGAAGATGGGAGAAATATTTTGATATGCTAGAGTGAAGGTTATTATTTTTTTTTTTTTTTTTTTTTTTTTTTTTTTTGCTCTATCACAGTCCTCCAATTCGACTGGGTGGTATTTATAGTGTGGGGTTCCGGGTTGCATCCTGCCTCCTTAGGAGTCCATCACTTTTCTTATTATGTGCGCCGTTTCTAGGATCACACTCTTCTGCATGAGTCCTGGAGCTACTTCAGCCACTAGTTTTTCTAGATTCCTTTTCAGGGATCTTGGGATCGTGCCTAGTGCTCCTATGATTATGGGTACGATTTCCACTGGCATATCCCATATCCTTCCTTATTTGTCTATTTTCAGATCTTGATACTTATCCATTTTTTCCCTCTCTTTCTCTTCAACTCTGGTGTCCCATGGTATTGCGACATCAATGAGTGATACTTTCTTCTTGACTTTGTCAATCAACGTCACGTCTGGTCTGTTTGCACGTATCACCCTATCCGTTCTGATACCATAGTCCCAGAGGATCTTTGCCTGATCGTTTTCTATCACTCCCTCAGGTTGGTGCTCGTACCACTTATTACTGCAAGGCAGCTGATGTTTCTTGCACAGGCTCCAGTGGAGGGCTTTTGCCACTGAATCATGCCTCTTTTTGTACTGGTTCTGTGCAAGTGCCGGGCATTCGCTTGCTATGTGGTTTATGGTTTCATTTTCCGTATTTCACTTCCTACATATGGGAGAGATGTTATTTACGTCTATCGTTCTTTGAACATATCTGGTTCTTAGGGCCTGATCTTGTGCCGCTGTTATCATTCCCTCAGTTTCCTTCTTTAGCTCTCCCCTCTGTAGCCATTGCCATGTGTCATCGCTGGCTAGTTCTTTAGTCTGTCTCATGTATTGTCCGTGCATTGGTTTGTTGTACCATTCCTCTGTCCTGCTTGTCTCTCTCCTGTCTGTATATTTCTGGGTCTTCGTCTACGATTACCAGTCCTTCTTCCCATGCACTCTTGGGCCACTCGTCTTCACTGGTTTTCATAGATTGCCCCAGTGCTCTGTTCTCGATGTAGACGCAGTCCTCTATGCTTAGTAGTCCTCTCCCTCCTTCCTTTCGTGTTATGTATAGCCTGTCCGTATTTGCTCTTGGGTGTAGTGCTTTGTGTATTGTCATATGTTTCCTGGTTTTCTGGTCTATGCTGCGAAGTTCTGCCTTCGTCCATTCCACTATTCCTGCGCTGTATCTGATTACTGGCACTGCCCATATGTTTATGGGTTTTATCATATTTCCGGCGTTGAGTTTTGACTTGAGTATCGCCTTGAGTCTCTGCATATATTCTTTCCTGATCGTGTCCTTCATCTCTCGGTGTTTTATATCCCCTCCTTCCATTATTCCCAGGTATTTGTATCCCGTCTCACCTGTGTGTGATGTTGTTCCCATCTGGTAGCTTTATCCCTTCAGTCCTTGTTACTTTGCCATTTTGTATGTTGACTAAGGCACATTATTATTATTATTATTAATTATTATTATTATTATTATTGTTATTATTATTACATATATATACTATATATATATATATATATATATTTTTTTTTTTTTTTTTTTTTTTTTTTTTTTGCTCTATCACAGTCCTCCAATTCGACTGGGTGGTATTTATAGTGTGGGGTTCCGGTTGCATCCTGCCTCCTTAGGAGTCCATCACTTTTCTTACTATGTGTGCCGTTTCTAGGATCACACTCTTCTGCATGAGTCCTGGAGCTACTTCAGCCTCTAGTTTTTCTAGATTCCTTTTCAGGGATCTTGGGATCGTGCCTAGTGCTCCTATGATTATGGGTACGATTTCCACTGGCATATCCCATATCCTTCTTATTCTTATTTTCAGATCTTGATACTTATCCATTTTTTCCCTCTTTTTCTCTTCAACTCTGGTGTCCCATGGTATTGCGACATCAATGAGTGATACTTTCTTCTTGACTTTGTCAATCAACGTCACGTCTGGTCTGTTTGCAAGTATCACCCTATCCGTTCTGATACCATAGTCCCCAGAGGATCTTTGCCTGATCGTTTTCTATCACTCCCTCAGGTTGGTGCTCGTACCACTTATTACTGCAAGGCAGCTGATGTTTCTTGCACAGGCTCCAGTGGAGGGCTTTTGCCACTGAATCATGCCTCTTTTTGTACTGGTTCTGTGCAAGTGCCGGGCATTAGCTTGCTATGTGGTTTATGGTTTCATTTTTCGTATTGCACTTCCTACATATGGGAGAGATGTTATTTCCGTCTATCGTTCTTTGAACATATCTGGTTCTTAGGGCCTGATCTTGTTGGCCGCTGTTATCATTCCTTCAGTTTCCTTCTTTAGCTCTCCCCTCTGTAGCCATTGCCATGTGTCATCGCTGGCTAGTTCTTTAGTCTGTCTCATGTATTGTCCGTGCATTGGTTTGTTGTGCCAGTCCTCTGTTCTGTCTGTCTTTCTCCTGTCTCTGTATATTTCTGGGTCTTCATCTACTTTTATTAGTCCTTCTTCCCATGCACTCTTTAACCACTCGTCTTCACTTGTTTTCAGATATTGCCCCAGTGCTCTGTTTTCGATGTTGACGCAGTCCTCTATACTTAGTAGTCCTCTCCCTCCTTCCTTTCGTGTTATGTATAGTCTGTCCGTATTTGCTCTTGGGTGTAGTGCTTTGTGTATTGTCATATGTTTCCTGGTTTTCTGATCTATGCTGCGGAGTTCTGCCTTCGTCCATTCCACTATTCCTGCGCTGTATCTGATTACTGGCACTGCCCATGTGTTTATGGCTTTTATCATATTTCATCCATTGAGTTTTGACTTGAGTATCGCCTTGAGTCTCTGCATATATTCTTTCCTGATCGTGTCCTTCATCTCTTGGTGTTTTATATCCCCTCCTTCCATTATTCCCAGGTATTTGTATCCTGTGTCATCTATGTGTTTGATGTTGCTCCCATCTGGTAGTCTTATCCCTTCAGTTCTCGTTACTTGCCTTTTTGTATGTTGACTAAGGCGCATTTTTCTATTCCAAACTCCATCCTGATGTCCCCAGATCAAAATGCCTTATAGTCTGGATTAGGGTATCTATTTCCTTGATGCTCTTACCATACAGCTTGATGTCGTCCATGAACATCAGATGGTTGATTCTGTTGCCTCTTTTCTTGAGTTGGTACCCGGCATCCATCTTCTGTAGTACTTTTGTCATGGGAATCATGGCTACTTCGAAGAGTAGTGGGGACAGTGAGTCGCCCTGGAAGATCCCTCTCTTGATATTAACCTCTGCTAGTCTTATTCCAGAGCTTGTAAGTATTGTATTCCAGTTGCGCATTGTATTATTATTATTATTATTATTATTATTATTATTATTATTATTATTATTATTATTATTATTATTATTATTATTTCTAAGGCATTCAACTTATATAGTCTTCTCCGCGCGTCTTATAACCTTCAAATCATCAGCTTGTTAGTTGTATATCCTGTTACCTGGGGTCATATCAAGATGTCCTCTTGCAATACCTTCATGAGATTAAACATTATCTACAGACTTTCCGTATTTACTAAATGTATCTCATAATGCTTTCTTATATTAGATTTGTCTAGTGAAGGAATATCTGTATCATATAAGATGATTCTCATTGTTATGAACGATACAGCAATCTGTCAGGGAACATGATCCTCTCTCTCTCTCTCTCTCTCTCTCTCTCTCTCTCTCTCTCTCGTCCTCAGTTCAGATTCAGCGCTCGGTATGGAAGGAGAGCGTCAACCCAGATGCCTTCAGAAAAAGTTGTCATCAATTCCCAGTTGTTCCCTGACGCCATGTAAATCGCCATATCAATCATTTTGATCGGTGCATTATCATTCGTACTTAGAAAACCGTGACATACTTTCTCATCAACTAGTATTGTTCATATATCATAACATATACAATAAGTATTATAATTAAGATGTCCAAAATTAGCGAGATGGACAATGTGCAAAGATAAAATTGCATTGAACGTATCTTTATCGCTGACTTGCATATTTGTATGAAAGGCGTTTTTCATTGTTTTCTTTACTTCCTCTCTCTCTCTCTCTCTCTCTCTCTCTCTCTCTCTCTCTCTCTCTGAGAGGATACTAGACGGACTGACAGACGACTGTTCACGACAGACGGAAGATATTTGGGCCGAATGACAAATGCTTCAATGTGAGGCTGTCACAGGCTACACAGATGCCCAGACACGAGTGTTTGTGTGTTTGTGTGTTTATAAATGAAGAATGTACAATGGTTTAAAGGAGTAATTATCGGGGCCTATAATGTTTTTCAATCAGAGAAAAATGAAGGTACGGTTCATTATATTTGATTAATTTTCCATGCGAAATTATGCGTCTGTGATTTGTTCTTGATCATTAAAACTCGACTCTGTTCTTCATACTTGCATTGTTCATTAATGCAGTTTCAAATTCCTTCGCCATCATCGCAATAACGAACGAGACTGTTTTCATTGTACTTATACATTATTATTTATATGAAAGAATGCACTTTCCTGTACTGAATAATAAGAAATTCACTAAAGCTATTTTTCTTTTTTTAATTTGGTTCAAATTCCCGATTGCAAAAGAGACGTCGCGATGAAGCTTTTATGGTGAACAACCTCTTTTTAGCATTTCTGTGTTTTTTTTATATCCTTTTATATCCCGCTTTTATGTCCTTCCTTTTATATACTCCCCGTATGTCCTCTTTTTATGTCCTCCCTTTGTATCCTACTTTCTTGCATGTCTTTTATATCGTCGTTTTATATCCTCTTTTTATCCTCCTTTTTATATCCTACCTTTATATAATTTTTTCAGCCTCATTTTATATCCTACTTTTATATCTTCCATTCATATCCTATTTTTATATTCTACCATTATATCGTCTTTTATTCTCATTTTATATCCCACTCTTTTATTCTCTTATATCCTCTTGTATCCTACCTTCATATCCTTTTTTAATACTTTTATATCTTCCCACAAGGACGTGAGATGGTACGTAATGCACGTTGGCTTGACTGAGCTATAAACTCTGGCGTTAGGATATATCCTCCATGCTCATTCACTTCTGTGCTACCTATTCGTTTCCATTTGTTAATTTATTTCGTTTTGTAGACGCCATAGCATTCTTCGACGGTGACTTTAATTCTACTTTGTACGTTGTCTGCGGAGTTATTATTCATGCTGTGACACTCATTCTGGTGTCAATGGAGAACGGAATACATGTGCCTTATTCTGGTATATTCAAAAGCAGCATATAAGCAAAATTCACAATGTCAGGACGAGTTTAAGTCGTCACAAAAATAAGCTGTCAGAAGCTTTGAAGCAATTCTGGGCTTCAGATCCACGATCAGTGTTTGCTACCTGACTAATTCCTTTATATGAACAATCATGTTATCAACACTTTTGTTCCAATGAAATTACTATAACCTAGTAAACCTCAGTATACTAATTGCTTTCTTTTTCGTATCCAATGATCTTGAAAAAGGAGCAGCATCACAAACCCATTGCAGATGTAATCTTAGACAAAAGAGGTCAACAGAATCTTGCAACTCCGAAGTGGGAGAGAACTAAGCTCCCTACATCTCTCAGACGTATCATTTTACATCGTGGCTTTTACATTATTATTAATATTATTATTTTTTTTTTTTTTTTTTTTTTTTTTCTATCACAGTCCTCCAATTCGACTGGGTGGTATTTATAGTGTGGGGTTCCGGGTTGCATCCTGCCTCCTTAGGAGTCCATCACTTTTCTTACTATGTGTGCCGTTTCTAGGATCCACATCTTCTGCATGAGTCCTGGAGCTACTTCAGCCTCTAGTTTTTCTAGATTCCTTTTCAGGGATCTTGGGATCGTGCCTAGTGCTCCTATGATTATGGGTACGATTTCCACTGGCATATCCCATATCCTTCTTATTTCTATTTTCAGATCTTGATACTTATCCATTTTTTCCCCTCTCTTTTCTCTTCAACTCTGGTGTCCCATGGTATTGCGACATCAATGAATGATACTTTCTTCTTGACTTTGTCAATGAACGTTACGTCTGGTCTGTTTGCACGTATCACCCTATCCGTTCTGATACCATAGTCCCAGAGGATCTTTGCCTGATCGTTTTCTATCACTCCCTCAGGTTGGTGCTCGTACCACTTATTACTGCAAGGTAGCTGATGTTTCTTGCAAGGCTCCAGTGGAGGGCTTTTGCCACTGAATCATGCCTCTTTTTGTACTGGTTCTGTGCAAGTGCCGGGCATTCGCTTGCTGTGTGGTTTATGGTTTCATTTTTCGTATTGCACTTCCTACATATTGGAGAGATGTTATTTACGTCTATCGTTCTTTAAAACATATCTGGTTCTTAGGGCCTGATCTTGTGCCGCTGTTATCATTCCTTCAGTTTCCTTCTTTAGCTCTCCCCTCTGTAGCCATTGCCATGTGTCATCGCTGGCTAGTTCTTTAGTCTGTCTCATGTATTGTCCGTGCATTGGGTTATTATTATTATTATTATTATTATTATTATTATTATTATTATTATTATTATTATTATTATATAAGTAGTGGTATAACTAGTATCATCATGTGACATCACTCGAACAGAACAACAACAACAAAAACTGGTATATTTGGTAGGCAGTATCCTACTCTCTGCCTACCAAAATAAAGCTAAAAATTCCTTAAACATTATAAATTATCCGATAAACGTTAAAACAGCCATCCAAATTCAAATTACTGACATTGCAAGCTTGAAATGTCTTGCAATAAATCTCAGGTAGCCTTCAAGAACGCAATATATTCCATGAAACGTCTGATAGACTAATTTTTATTTTTATCTATATTCATTTTTTTTTTTAAATAGAAAGGGGCGAACCTCCCACGAGAGAAGACCATTTGATAGTCCGGAAACCAGCATTTCTCAATTAAAATGCCGGTGCCTCGTTCTGCCCCAAGTACCGAAGGGCCTCAGGTGACTGTGACGTCTGCAAAATCGTCACTCGAAATTGGGTTAGACCAGATTTCATTTCAGAATCGTGGACTGCAGTCGCCATCTATTGACTGCCCGAAGCAAAATGGTGCTCAAACAGGAAACTGTTGTGCTTTTGATATGATGAGAGATAAAAAATTGCCGAATAAGTGATTGCAATGACTGCATAAAAAAGTAAAGTACGTATTCAATTATTTATGCCTATTTGTGACTAGCAAAATAGTATTTGAAGCCAAATGCTTGAAATTGTATGAGGGAATTCACGTATCGGGTTCTGGTAACACATTCACAGCCCTGGATTGTTAGCCGGCGAAAAGCTAGAATTACCAACAACATTAGACTATTTCACATATTATTATTGTCTTAATTGTAGTAAAACTGGGGGTGCATTATACAGAGAAGGTTTTATATTCTTATTTTTAGCTTTAAGCTAGGAAAACCCTTACATAAATTATATATTTCTTTCGGTTTGTACTTGTAATTTTTTCGAGGGTTTGTATGGCTGGCTACAGGGTTACAGATTGTACTTACAGGGTGTCTGCACTGCAATTCTTTTTAAGTTTTCTCCTGACTAAATTATTACAAAAAACAATCACTGGATACGTTCTAATAGCTAATTCGATGACGCTTTTCATTAGACCATAAATTTCCATAAATTAACGTGTTTCATCTTGAGGGTAGTGGTCTGTATATACGAGATTTTTTTAAAACTGATGACCTAAAAGAACGATTATTATTTTTTTTTTTTGTCCGAGTTTCTCGAAGGTTATAAAGATTAAATTATCCCCTAGGTCTGTAATGAAGTTAGAATATCGTTTATATTAATATTATATAAAGAAAAATAGTAATAAATATGTTGAGAAATCCTTAAAATGGTGGTGATACTGATATGGGCCACAGGGTTACCAAGTGCAAATGCACTAATGTTATCTTTTTCACCAAAAGAAATTGGGTGTAATTCTTAAGCAAATTGATGGATGTTACATCTGTGTACAACATATATCATTCCATTATAATTATTCATATTTCCAGGGCTGCTCCTTGATTTCCTATCGTATCCTGGAATTGTAACGTTGGTCATTTTGAGTAACAAAATCCGACGTATTTCAACCTCAATTTAGCAAACTCGAAAACTACTTTCAACCAGAAACAATTATTTTTATTGAATATATCTCCAAAATGGCAAAATTTCTATTAAAATAAAATTTAAAGGATGCATGACGTTTGATATGAATAGTCCTTGATGTCGAATCCCAACTTTTAAGACTTTTAAATGAAATCATTTTCAGCCTCTTCTACGTTATTTTCTCATTTTTTGGATCGAAGATGACAAAGTATTCCGTATGAGAATCATATAACGCCTTTAATTAATTGATTCTCGTAAAGACTACTTCGTCCTTTGCCTTTAATTGCATGTTAAAGCCTACACTAATGTTGGCAATACTGATGAACTTCGTCACTTTCTTAAAAACATTTTACGATCTTCAAAAAACGTCCCCTTATTAAGGTTCAATTTTAGATATATACATAGTACTTCCTTTATAATATTCATCCTATATATTGATGCAGGATTTATTCGTGGTCTTGCTAAAAACAATATATAATAGTTTCGTCTTCTAACGACCAAACTTCATCCGAAGATTGTCATAGCACTCAATAGATGTCTTTAGCGTACAATCTTGAGAAAACATTATATGACAAAAAAAATCTTATATTTGGTATTTCCTAGCACTTACTGCCCTTTATTCAGTATTAATAAGAAGCATTAATCTTCTTTGTATTACTAGCAAAGCCTTTCGTCATATAATAATATAAATATCTTTATCTTTATAGTGATTTTATTTGATTTATGAAATTTACAAGCGAGGGAGACAAGATTACCATAGTTTATCATTTAACTATTTTTTTACGTTTTCTATCAGGGTAAAATCATTTTTATAGAAAACTCTCTCTCTCTCTCTCTCTCTCTCTCTCTCTCTCTCTCTCTCTCTCTCTCTCTCTCTCTCTCTCTCTCTCTCTCTCTCTCTCTCTCTCTCTCTCTACGAATATGGAGCAAGGCTAATTTATAGCTCAATCAAATGAGGCTCGACAAAATACATTTCGCATCTTCTAAACCCCATGTACCTATTGTTTTTTTTTTATTATTAGCTATTATTAGGTAGAAAGGAAGACAAAAGTCTTGGCTGCCTGTGTACAGCTATTGCCTCCCCCTGCTGAACAGTTATATACTTTTAATTTCTATGATTGTCTAATGCTCTGTTTGAGTATAATCGCCAAGCTATATATGCAGAAACTATGCCTCTCAATGTAAGGTAAATATAGCACCTTTACTATATATCCTGTAGGCTGTAGCCTATATGTATTAGTAACTGTAAGTGCTTTATCTCGATTATGAAAATTATTATCATTATTATCATCATTATTAATTGTTATCATTATTATCATCATTAATTGTTATCATTATTATCATCATTATTAATTGTTATCATTATTATCATCATTAATTGTTATCATTATTAGCATTATTGTAGTATTTCAGGGAAAGGGCGAAATCCTACCTCCCTCCTAACATATTTTTTTGAACAGATAAGGCAGGAAAGTTCCAAGGGATTTAATGTGCCTTGTTTCATATGTATATATATTTACATATGTATATATATTTATATTGAAATTCAGTAAAGCACAGCTAATGATAAATTCTATGTGTGCTAAGGGGCAAGCGTGTCCACCAAATATTTCATGGCATCCATACATATGACACATAATTGCAATCAGATGCTTAATGTTAAACCACCCATATTATTTAGTTTACCTGCCCTTATAGGACTTACAGTCCCCCTAAAAAGAGTTCAAATTTCAACAATTTTCTAGGGGGAGCTCACAACCCATTGCCGCCACCGCCACCTGTCCCCCACCCAAACAAACTTTTAGAGCCAGTTATGCCCCTGCATATCTAGTTTAAATGAACTATATTTACATTTAAATTACGTGTAGATCCAGAAATTAATGGTAGGTGGTTGATTACAGGTCCACTAGAAAGACGTGGCTGGGAGATGACCCAGACCCCAGAGATATGAATTTTTCCGCAAAGCATTTATTTAAATGCAAGCGTCATTTTCAGCGTTTCCCAATACTTCTCCCACAATCAGGCACAGTATTTTTCTACAAAGAGATTGCATTCTAGCATCAGTGCCAAGACGAGGGACACGTGGGAAATGTTACACAGTACTTGCTCTTAGCATTGCATATTAAAGCTCACTCAAGAGGGCAAAAAATGACTGGGAGTTTACACAAAAAGGAATACTACGTTGCTTGTTTAATATCATTACTAGCATCACAAGGGGAATTAATCACAGCATTGAACCAAAATTAGGGAGTGAGAAGCTGAACAAAGAAGGGGGAAAGTTGCCTTGGAAGGATGAAATGAAATACTGACAAGAGGCAAAAACAATTTACTGTCTTCACTAGAAATTATTCTCACAGTACCTGGAAATCCTTGGTCTTGTTGTCTTCCCATCTGCTGATATTTCTGTGCCTTATGGACAGTATAAGAACACTTTTGGGATCCCCAGAGGAGGCAGGGGAGCAGAAAAGGGGGGAGAGTAGTGATGTGCAGGTGAGAGGCATCTGGCCTCTGAGAAAGTTCTGAGAGCTTCTGAGATAGAACTGCTGTGGCCCCATCCTTTTAAAATCTCGGCCTAGGAATGCACCTCCCCCATTCAGGGCACCTGTGGAGATTAAATCTAGGCAGCCAATGGGAGTAGAAATGATTTACGGAGATCAGAGGTGCA